>NC_072461.1:19558804-19858804 GCF_027596085.1 Anoplopoma fimbria
GGTGATTTGGACTCCCTGGTAAAAGCCAAGAGGGGGGCGCAGAGAAAAGTTTGCATTGTTGCATGGTACTTTTTGCTTCCAGTCGTAGGTATCTTACGTAATACTGAGGAATATATGATCTTGTTTGGTTTTGCAAACCTGGCAAAAGACAAGTCAAAGATAGATTTCTTTTCATTTTTTATGCAGAAAAACATTTACAACCTTGTTGGATATGGGCTGTGTTTTATGATGATTGAGAAACAATACTCAAAGTAGCTGTAAAAGTAGAACTTTGTGATTTCAACAAGCAAGAGGGCTGCGTTGGAGACTCCTCGGCTCTGATTGGTTGTTTTTCTTTAGACCCAATTATCTGTCTCTGTCTATATGTGCTACTTTCCGGATAAAATGACAATAAGTTACCAACTGTGACTTTGATGCACTGTTCCTAAGTATTTCCCATGCAGTGTATGACACTTAAGTCAAAAGTTCTCTTTATTAACTGCTTGCCTTCCACAAGAGCACATTTGTTGTTAATGTGATTCATGCCTGGATGCTGATACTTCCTCTTATACGCTCTCATGCATGTGGTTAAAAAAAGGACAAAATTGACCCTTTAAAAAAGTGATTGGAGAAAATATGCCTCAGGGAAGGAGTGGGTGGTTTACTAAAAACAATACTTTCGGAGGGCCATAAGTCAAATAGGACTTTAAAAGAGCAATTACCACACTGCAATTATGTATAATAAACTGAATAAAATTGCAAAAATACACAGTTTTCTCAGCAGTTTTAACATGACTTCCTTGCTCTTTTGGACTTAAGCATCACATCTTTGTTGTTAACTTTTTCTCATTTGGATTTCATTTTGTTGGGTCATTCATTTGCAATTACCTCAGAATTCTCAAAAATTAATCACTGGCTGTCTCACTCCTGCATCTGTGCAGATATATTTAAATGCATGGGCTAATACTGTTTAGTTATGTCTTTGACTGCTGCAGTACCAGAAATAACTTTAATGAGTTATCCACATGTGAACCATTGTCAGTGCGCAATGTGAAGTTTTACTGTGATACCTGATGTCTTTGCTACCAAGTCAAAACTGTGATTAGTTAAGTAAAGTACACAGGACCTCTGAAGAAATCTACAGGGTGTGTATGTTTGTGATGTTTCTAGCAATAGATACAGGGTGAACCTTATTATTTTCAACCAAAAGCACTCAAATTTGCAATCAGTGGAGGGAGGAAATGAAAGGGCCCTTGAGAACATCTATAGCCAGATCGACAATAAAAATGCAGACAATGTTGACCAACCATTGACTCAACAACTACACACAGAAACCGACCAACGTATCCTGATACAACTTTTCTTATACTATCTTGTTTGAGACCAGCCTAAACAGACATGTACCATGTTTGAACCATGGGTAGGTCTGGTTGGATAACAATTTGCAATAAAGGTAGCAAACAAACAAACATGTAATTAAATAATACTGTAGTAATTTCTTTAATCTGATCTTGAATTATGCTGATGTTAGAGCATCCATATGTTTAAATAACATCTCAGCTTGTTTTCGTCCAAGTTTAACGTACCATGAAAGTGGTTGGGGGGGGGACAAAAAAAATCAATTTTAAATTTGTAGAGGTATAAAATTAACAGTTAACGCATGAAGAACAAAAATAATTCAGCCTTCATTCAACAATGTAATTGTTTGTTTAGAGCATAGGGTAAATTTTGCTCTGGAATTAGCCTCTTGGGTAATGTTTACTCTCAGGACGTGTTGTTCTCCAAACAAGCTCTGTAACTCAAGTGTATTTAGTTTGTCAATAAACTTATTTACTGTATATCATAGATAGATAGATAGATAGATAGATAGATAGATAGATAGATAGATAGATAGATAGATAGATAGATAGATAGATAGATAGATAGATAGATAGATAATCCTTTATTAGTCCCGCAGCGGGGAAATTTGCGAGACCAGGTACAAAATCCTTTATATCACAGCAGCAGCAGGAAGGAAGGACCTGCAGCTGGCCTGCACCACCTCATGGGGTGGGAGGTATTGTTCCACCGTTCAGAAAGAGAAAATATGCTTTGTACCAGATTTAGCTTCTAGCTAATTTCCATCCGTAGGCCCTGGGCAGGGGAAAATAATCAATAAGTGGATAGTTTGAGGTAGAGGGTGGGGTTATCGATGGGCGTACAAGGCCTGTGTCTATACAGGGATATATAAGGAGTACAATTATTTAGTAAAATCACAGCACATCATTCACACTGTCCAAAATGTTAAATATTTCCACCGAACTTCCAGTCCCATAAACATAATCTGTTTAGCACACAGGATTATACAAAGTTGGCTTAAGGCTTTAGTGTGTGTTCAATGTCCTGCATCACACTAAGGCGTTTGTGTGTGAAAGTGGCCCATTGAGCCACACCTCAGATTACACACATCTAATAGCTTCCCAGTAAGATACTGGTAGCCTGGTGGTCTCTGACGCACAGGAAGCCAGTCTAGTCACCAACTGGAACCACAGAGGGAATGGAGGTTACGATAGACATGCGAGTGTGATTGGCTTAAGTAGCAAAGGTTATTAGCCGCATACAAACTTTAAATATAACAAGAACTCAGTATGCGGATTAGTCTGATATGTTTTTTTTCTTCCTTTTTTAATGTTTTGGCAAAGGAAACCAGTTTTCTCCAGGCCCAACCACACCAGAAGGACTGGGTTTATTTTTAGCCCTGGCCTGTCCGTCGAGACCTTTTTTTCCTCTCTATGTGCAGAGAGCATGATTTAACAGAGGAAATATTGACCATCTGGAAAATGTACAGAAACTGCTTTAAAGAACAGGGCGAGACATTTTCATTGCTCTGCTAATGGTCTGTTATTTTCGGAACAAGAGGGAATCGCAGACTGCGGCTGTCTGTGTATGTATGTGCACAAGTGTTTCAGCTCATTTATGTTAGGCAAAGTGAGTTTTTTTCTGCATGTGTTTATTTAATCCTAATGCTTTAACTCCCAGTTGATGTTCTCTTTGGACCAGGGTTTTTTTTTCACAATGTGAGGCGTGGGTGAGTTAAAAGAGGGGGTGTGGAGGGAGCGAAGTGAGGCAAAGTTACTGTGTGAGGGGTAAAAGGACAGGAGCATGCTGATGTTCTAAACACAACAGAAAGTTTGTTATTGATGTCTGGACGCCTGATTTTGGATCGTTCACCAACACAGCCAGCTGTCACAGCCAGCAGCAGTGGTGTGACACACAGCTCATGGAGCCAATTAAAGCTCAGGGATGGCAGTAGGGGGGCTGGACAGCTGCAGGGTCCACCATGGTTTTATCCTAAAAAAGGAGAGGGGTTTGAGGGAGCGGGTCCAATGTTTGATGGTTGAGATTTCCTTTTTTTCCCCCCCTTTCTTCCCACTTCTTTAGTTTTATATCTCCCTCCATCCAACCCAATCGCTGTCATTATTATTTCATTTTATTTAACGTTTCAATCTCTGGGTTAGGAGGCGTAGCTTTCCTGACCCAATGCAGCAATGCTGGCCTTACTCACAGCTGAACCCAAAGTTGATCATATATTGTTAATATATTGTTTTTATTATAGCAATAGGGTCAGATTTTGTCAACCCCAACTTTGGCCTTCCAGATCTTCAGATAAGAATGCAAGCTATAAAATGCCTGAAGATAAAAAGACAAAAGAAATAGGGAAATAAGTGGTGATTGACAAAGGCAGAGAAAGATCCGGGTGATGGTATGGTAAAAGCAGAAACTCGAGCTGTGTCAAACATGGACTTCCAACATTTTTGTTCTCCTCAAATCTGAGTCTGCCTCGCTCTAAAGCTGCCAAGTGTCTGAGTGAAAACCGATCTGATGCTGACGATTTAACGTAGAATTTTATTTTTGCGGGGTTTGGCTGCCTGGCTATGCTGCCAACAACGTCCTCCTCTCTGCTTTGTCTGCCTGCCTCGCTTTTATGAAACCTCAGAATGCTCATAGCCAGCTCAATTAAGTGTACCCCTTTTACAGAAGTATGAAATAGGCTGCCTGTAAGAGAGATGTTCAGGAAAATATGAAAATCTCTCTCCTGCTAGCATTGTTTGAATGAGAAAATAAAGGAGGTGATGGATAAAATTCTATTGAATACAGCATATGAACGCATGAAGGTCGAAGGAGTATATTATTATTATTTTATTAGTGATACTACATTAGCTGAGAAATATGATTAAGCATCGTAAGGTTACTTGCTGTAACCTCACTATTCCTAAAGCAATATTATCAGAATAGTATAGAAATATCACAGTGATTATTGTCTTCTACAATCGTCTATTACAATTGTGTTTTTATACAGTTCAGTACAACTTTTTCTAAAAGCGGTGTACCTCCAAGCTTACTGCGGTTTCGATTGTAATGTTTAAGTCTGCACTACAGTTTGTTTTACTGCTGTAAAGCTGTCCTTAAATTGCATCACTTTCACTCTCCTCCTATTCCATCTTCCTCATTCCTTCTCTTCTTCATCCCTCCTTTATCTTCCCTATTTCTCCTTTAAATCCTCTTTCCAAATCATCTATTTCTTTCCCTTTATCACTATCCCTCTAAATATGTCTTTTAATTCTATTTAATGTCCCTACAGGAACCTTGTGGAATCTGTCGTCCTATGAACCCCTGAAGATGGTGATCATCAACCACGGCTTGCAGACTCTGACCAACGAGGTTATCATTCCCCACTCGGGCTGGGAGCACGAGCCAAACGAGGATTCAAAGCCGCGCGACGCCGAGTGGACCACCGTCTTCAAGAACACCTCCGGCTGCCTCAGGTAGATTTAGTCGAAAAGTGATTTACACATGAATCAAGCTGAAAAAATAGTGTCGGAATTTTGAGATAAATGCGTCATTTTACAATAATTTATTAACACTGGGTTTCAGTTTAGGAGTGTTTATAACAAATATGCTTTTGGGATTTTCACATGTGTACTTAGGTTTCCAGATATTTGAGCATTCAAAAAACAATATAGTTAAATGTTCTAGTCGAGTCAAACTTGGTTGCTGGGAGATGGATTGTAAAATAAAATTGAACTTCATCAAATTTAAATGTACATTTTAAAGGTTTTGAGCACCACAAGCCTAGTGCATTATATTGTCATTATATTGCAGAGAAGGCAGACATTTATATGGTCGATATCTCCATAACTAGGCAACTCACACCAAAACAATCTAGATTGATGTATAGCACTACAGGTTGGAGAAAAAAGAGGAAAATATGTATTTTTGATTTTGATTTGATTATAAAAGTCTAAAGTGGGAATTGAACCAAAGATAAAGCAAAACTGCAATTTAAAATAATAATAATTCCGGATATGAACATTTTGTGAATCCAGGATGCTGTCTTTTAAATTGGAGCAGATTGAAAGCTTTTGGACAAAACCAGCTTTAAATCAGGAAGGACACAGATAGACATTAGGCAAAATTGTGGAGACAGATGGCAGATTTATTCAGGTTAAAGTCAATTTGGGTGTACAGCATGTGGACACATTTGAGATATAATGCTGGATTTTACAGCCTTGTTTTTACTACGATACCAGTAGTAGCTGGGGACATCCATCCATTCCATCCATTTTCCGTAACCTGCTTATCCAGTTAAGGGTCGCAGGGGTGCTGGAGCCGATCTCAGCTGTCAATGGGCGAAGGGGCAGGGTACACCCTGGACAGCTCGCCAGTCTGTCGCAGGGCAGACATATAGAGACAAACAACCATTCACACTCACATCCACACCTACGGGCTATTTAGAGTCTTCAATGCACCTAAGCTGCATGTCTTTGGACTGTGGGAGGAAGCCAGAGAACCTGGAGAGAACCCACGCTGACACGGGGAGAACATGCAAACTCCACACAGAAGGTTGTCCAGCCCGGGAAAGCTGGGGACATGTGTGACATATATGAGACTACATTCTGTTGTTTGCCCCCACCAGGGTCAGTTTTAAGTTCTTACTAAAATAATTTATGATATGGCAGATGCTGTGTTCTCTCTGTCCCGGCCTGTTTCTGTATGTATGTGAAGTGTGCTGGATGTCTGTAAGCACATTAATGACATGCCCCAAACTTTATCACATACAGGTACAGTGCATTGTGTTATCACTTAAGAAGTTATCTATCTACTGCATATTAGGAAAACGTTTTTCAAATGTTCCTCTATTCGTATCTTGTCATTCTTATATGTGCTGGGTAACTTTGTAACCACTCCACCCTGAGGACAATGAGTAGCGTTAGAAGTTAACTAAACAATCTACAATTAAATAATCAAACAAATTAAGTTAGTCTCAAGCTTATTAAGGCTGAGAGAAGATACATTGAGCCCGCAGAGCAAATTGTTGCCTCATGACAACAAGTCAATATGTCTGTTTCCTTTTTTTGTAGAATAGCAATCTCTTTTTTTGTTTGTGGCTGCAACCAGAACTGGAGTTGTTCTTAGGTCAGTCTTCCAAAATGGTGTTAACTTCTCCGTTTCCCCAGTGTCATACCTCACTGTTAAAGTGGTCTGACACACTCGGCCATGCTGCTGACCCTGTCTGGTCCATTTGTTTCAAGAAGTGAAGGTCTGCTTTGGTCCTGGAGGGCTCTTGTCTGAGATAATAACTTGTATGGGCTCTTAACTAAACCTTTTACACATGCAAACTGGTCTTTACAGTGACATTGCTCTCGGCTGATTAAGCAGAGCTATAAGATGATTGTTTGGCTTGACTGTTTATCAGCATGAGACTGCTTCCACACTAGAAAGTGCTGAATCCATTTAACCTCTGACCTGTAGTCAAACAATGTCCACAGTAATGCACCAACAATTTAAACGTGTGTCAAACCTGGTCATGCACAAAAAAAGTACAGAATGTGTCAAACATATTTAGATTGTTTTCTAAAGGTTAGCTGTCCGCACTGAAACATGAAAAACAACACAAACATTGTCCTATTTATTTTGTGGCAATAACCATAATGTATTTGTTCCTGGGGGTGCATCAAAAATTAATATACATATCATTTATAGCCTACAAACTAGGCAAAGAACATCAAATCAGCAGATAATAAAACTGCCACTCCAGCTTCTACCTGTGTCCGACTTAGGTTTTATAGCAACATAGTGTTTTTGAAAGGTTGTTAATACACATTACTGACATATTGTTAAAGTTATTGAGCACTTTATTATCATTCATTCCACAGTTTACTTGGTGATCTATTGTCTACCGCTGTACTGTATGACCACACTGAGTGCTTGAGCTTATGTAGGTAATTAGTTTGTTGATGTCAGTTTGAACGATTAAATAAATAATTCCAGTTTAATGGATAAAGAAAAAAATCACGAGTTGCAGCTCGACATCAATGTTATCTAAAAGCTTTGCTGTTTTCAAGATGGTAGACTCTGCACATTTTTTGGAAAAGAGCATCAGCTGAATACCTGATATTCAAATTCAGTGCAATTTAAGTGTAGAGTGCACCTCAGAAACGCTGAAACTTCCGCCAAAAATGCTCTCTGCCTCAGTCTATAAATGCTGTCATCGACTGAGGATGACTACTTGAGTGCCACAATCTTGAATTCCTGTTATCAACTTCCAAGTAGTTTTCCATCTCCAAGTATCTACTATCTTCTACCTTCCTTTCTGAATCAGTCATTTTGGCTTCAACTCAGAATGACAGACTGTAGTAAACTGTGAAAGACAGAGAGTGTGTATGTGGCGATATCACGGCTCACGCCTGGCTGTGCTGTCTCCTCCCGGGCCGGCCAAGCCCGTCTACACTGTCATCCAGGGCAGAGGGTCTCCTGGAGTAGACGCTATGACGTGCTGGTCGACATCCAGAACAATATAACATCCAAATCCAGCTCGGACAGAAAGTACCAGAATGTATTTCACACATTACTGCTCTGCATCAGATGCTTTCCAGCTAGTTTTCTCTGGCTGTAGAAAGTATGCTTGGAAACTTGCTTGTAATTTTAGAACATTTTCTGCTGAGTTGAAGAGCAGCATTAACGAATCAAGAGGGAATAAAGAGAAAGCGCTCTGATATAGCCGAGGAAAGTCATAGAGAAGTCATGGAATTTTACATCAGGGCCACAGTGGGAACTCTGCACTCACTGCCTCATACTGTTTCTCATTGTTTTTCTCATGATTTCTTTCATTATCTTTTGTGCTCTCTCTTTTATGTGTATGTACTGTATGGTTTTCTTTTCACCGTCTTCCCAAACAATATATCCAATCCTGGTAACCCCTGATACCACATATCTCTCTGCTGTCACATATCACAGTATCCCCCCCCTGTGCTCGCCCTCCCCTCGACCCTCGATGCAGCCACTGCTGACGAGAATACATCTCCATGGTAACTGTGCCCAAGCCCACAGTTGCCTAGACGCAGGGTTTTGTGTGCTGGGGAGAAGTGCTGATGCCAGGGAGAATCTGTTTACTCACACCAACAGAGAAACTGCTTGCACCTCAATAAACCCGGGGATGGTTTTATTATAATAGCCTCCTCTGTCGATAGGAGCAAGCTTATTTACAGTGTTTACGCTGTGGACTCAGTGAAGGGGAAACTGTGTGTGTGTATTGGCTTTGGTGGTGTTGGGGTTGGGTATCAAGAGCTGGTTCTGGTCCCAGTACGAGAATGGGGGATAACAGTGCTTTTCAATACTACAAGCGGCTGATGGGAAAAAATTCAGAGCTTATGACAAAGCAATTCATTCAGCTGGGTATACAAATGCAGATTTTTTTAAATATAATAAATGATATAGTATAATGAAACAGAGATAATGTTAGTAAGTAAAAACACATGTCACTTGTGCGTGTTAACAGAGAGTGTTTGTTTTAGTCCATTTGGGTACAGACATCCATGGTTCCCAAATGATGAATCCTAAAGACTTCAGTGATCTCCTGAATTTTGATTTAGCACCACCATGACGTGAAACATCTATTGGATGGTTTTCCATAGAATTTGGTTCAGACATCCTCCTTCACTTCAGAATGAATTGAAATAATATTGATAAAACCTGTAACTTTTCATCTAGCGCCATCATCAGGTCACAATTTGAATATATGTCCAACACTTTTGTTTATGATCAAATAACTTCAAAACTAATGCCATTCCCGTCATTCTGTACTTTGTGACTAATGCTAACCTCCACACTAAAGATGGGAAAGATGAGGATATAGTAACCGTTACACTTGTTAAACATCACCATGTTATCAATTTCATTGTGAACATATTACCACGCTGACATTAGCATTTAGCCCAAGGCACTATTTTTCCTTTGTGTAGACTCAGAGCTGCTAGCATGTCTGTAGACCTTCAAACTTGTTTTGCCTCAAACTAAAATGAGTCATCGCTTATGATTGTTGTGATTATGAACAGTGTTTTCCAAGTTTAATAAAGCCAACAATAGCTTTATGGATAGGATTACCTTGGGAACAGAGAAATAGTGAAAGAAAAATTGCAATTAAAATGGCAAAAAGCAGATAGAAGCATCTTGTTCGATCAACATGACAACCTGTCTCAGCAACTACTGCAGCTTCTGTGTCAACTGAAAATTACTTGCTGTTCGAGCTAGATTTAATACAATAATGAATACACTTTCAGACTGAATAATATGTCTTTTATTTTGACTGTCATAGAAGGTCAGTAGAGGTGTTACTAATAACAATGGCTCTGTTCTATTTCAATAAGCTGTGACAGTGAGCCAGCAGGCACAATACCACGGCTCTGAAACTGAAGCAGCTAAATGAAATCCACATGGCCTTCATTAGGGTTTACACCTGAGCTTTACCAACAGTGACGGTCCAAATGTCTTAAGTGAACATGTCTATGATTTGATTTTCTAGCAGTGAAAATCTACTGCTACCAAGGGTGAATTTGGCTTTAACACAGTTTATTCTATTTTCGTGCTCAGACAATATAAGATAATTTAAACAAGGATTAGATAAGAAGCAGAATCATGGTCCCCTGGGGGGCCTGGCCTGACCACAGAGCAGCTGTGCCCCCCATAGAGTCAGGATCTTGTGGTGTGTGATCCCATGCTCTGTACACTGTAAACTCAAACAGAGCCTGCTAAGAGGAAGAATTATTTTATATTTATGAACCTTCAAAACCAGCAGGGGAAGGTGTGTAGAAAGTAGCTGTTTGCAAGTCTCTCCCTCTTTCTCTTTCGTTGACTGTTCCTTCACTTACCTATCATTTCCCTTCTAATATAGGGCCTTAAAAAACCTATTTACAACCACGTAACGCAACCAGGCTAAGAAACCCTTGTCTGTCTGTCAGTCAATCGCTCTCCACCGCTCCTTTTCTCTGTTCTCTAGACAGCGCTGTCGTGACATAAGCCCCCCCTACAACCGACAGCGCTGTCCATGGTCCTGACACAACAGCTGAGCGATATAGTCACATCATGTATCGGACAATCATTTTGTTGTTTTTGCAAAAAAGATTATATATACATTAATATACTTACTATACTATATATAAACTTGTACTTTTTGAGGTAGCTAGGTTACACATTTCCATTTTTCAATGATTAGTACATGTAAGCTACTTTGCATGTATATAAGCTATCAAAGTGCAAAACAAAAGCAGCAAAGTACAACTTGTTTATCAAAAAAGATTCAGTCAACCTAGCCCCGCTGGTTATATCATTAGTACTTGTATCGCTCTGCTGGCCTGATATTACGTCCTCTTCTTGGATGCGGCCCAGAAAATGGCTGTGTTCCATTTCCTCTGCAGTCTAGGTAGTCTGTCTTCATTGACTTCACTGTTGTATCCAGAAATCCAGACATGCATATACATATAGATAGGGTGGATGTGTTTATATCTGTATAATAAACCTGATCAATACACTTACGTGTGCCACCTATTATCTTTACATTGGGTCCGATCACAGATCACCAACAGATTTATATCTGCCGCCGGGTCTGGGCAGAATCTGTAAGATGAATCAGAAATTAAATCAGGGTCGATAGAATGAAAAGAATACCCAACCCGAGGGTACACTTATGGTCCTACCGTGCTACCGTTGACCTTGTAGGACGTTAGCAGAGGTCAGCCACCACTCCATCCATCTCCATCAGTCTCCATAAGTCTAGCGCCAGTCAATTCATCTCAGCTGCTCTATTGTCCTCTGATGGCCACATGACTGTGAGCGACCTTCACACCCACACACATAGTGTGTGCGCACATCTGATAAGGCGCACACACTATAGGCACATCCAGATCACAGTGACAGGCTGTCTGTGTCAGTGCTGTGTTTCTGCACTTGGTCGTCAAAGAAAAGAGATTGTCCGTGTTTCTCTTAGAACTACCGTATCATGGTAATTTGGTATTTTGTCACTGTATTCTTTCTTTGACCCTTCAAAATTTAAGTGTTAACATATATTTTTCAGTCATGTCATCGGCAGAAAATCTATCTGCTGTTAAAGGAAGAAATGCTTCTGCTGATGTTTAGCAGGTGTGCTGTAATGTTTGCATGTCACACAATCACAATTAAGGTTGTTGGCATATTGAAATTTGCTAATTAGCAATAAACACAAAGTGCTGCTGAGGCTGATGGGAATGTCGTTCGTGTTGCGGGTGTTTGTTCATAAACCAAATTATTGGACCAATCAACTTTTTCACCCAATGATAATACCAGGGGATCACCAGAGTTATTACAATTCATCCTGAGGGAGACATGAATTTGTGCACCAAACTTAATGGCAGTCCTTCTGATAGAGACATTTCACACAAAACCACAAATCTCAATCTTGCGGTTGTCTTAAAGGATAAGTGGATAAATAAATTCAGCAGTATCCATCATCTAATTTTCATGGCAGTCCATTTAATAGTTGAGACATTTCATTCTGGACAAAAGTGGTGCACCGACCGCCCAACTGACTGACCAGCCAGCATTGCAATCGCTAGAACCAGCCTAGTGCTAGCATGGATTACAACCCAATTGAATAGGATGTCACACTGCAGCTAGGGTTGGTGACATGACACATTATGGTTGCTGGTTGGCATAGTGATGTAATACTTTTCAGCACGTAAGTTTCGTTGGTGTACAACAGTCAGAGCTAGGTAGTGTCAGAGGAAGCCATTGGAGGTTTACTCTGTAAACCAAACCAACAAAAAGGCTCAGACTGATACACTGGAACGTCAACTCAACTAAAGAACTTATCAAATGACACTGAACGCTACTTGACTTAATGCTTTTTGTGTATAGAGGAAGCTAACCATGCCAGAATACCTCAAATGAACGGAATACCTATAAAATAAGAAAATAATCCATCTTGAAATGCTAAAACTATCGCTCAATTGACTTTGACACACAATGAAAGATACAGATTTAACCAATTAAAACTATTATTTTTGTGCTAATACTGTACAAAGTGTCATCTAATATGCCTACTACTGTTACTTCATATATGTCACATCTTTCACTTCACTGTTATTTGTTTTGTTAGTTAATTCAATTACATTTTTTATAACAGATATCTGTGGAATAATTTGAAATTAAAAGGGTTGCAAGTGTGTGCATGTTATGCAGGCGGATATATAGAATCGCCCGTAAAGGGTGCCGTGAAAGTCACTCACATGAAGAGAATGTGCAGTAACACAACAACAGATGGAACACTCCCAGATAGATCAAAAAACCATCAGCACCTATAGACCTTCACCCCCACCATATATCACACCACCAGATATTATCTGGTGATAACAGCCCCTACCCGCACTGTCTCCACTGACAGATGCACACGTCCATAAACCTTCAACCAAGACAACTGCTCCCTGAAAGACTCCTGAAAATGAAACAGCTGACAATAAAACTCTTCAGTCTGTCTGCCCTGAAACACACCTCTGTCAAATAAATCCAAGGCAGTTGCTCCTCCGGATCCATTTACAGGGAAGGTGGTGACCGTCTTCTGACAGATGGAGACGGATGGGTTAAGGTTATGAGCGGGTCCAGATGTCCAGTGCTGTCTGCCTGGTCCCTACCAAAGATTAGGTTGAATAAGCACTAACTGCTGGATGGTTTCAGTGGGTTTCCACTCCAAAGAGAAATAGCAAAGATACTAATACACTGGCCTAGAGGATGAGAAGGAGCCAGGCGCGTTCTGTTGGTATATTTGTGTGCATAGAGTTTTACTAATTTTGTAGGTCAATAGGTTGAGGTGTACATCCATTCTGCCATGGAAATGAATGATTAATAACGCTCCGAACAGTCACGTTTTGAACGGGCACTGCACTAGTTCTTATATAAGTCAAACAAAGAGCAATTTGAAATCAGGAGCATTATAAAGCAGTGTTGTTGGGCGTGATATGTGTTTCTGTCCACACAGCACTATAAAGCACTCCAGCTCTGCTTACCACCACCAGGCTGCCACTCTGCCCCCAGTTCTTACTGGGGGTCGGCTAATGGGATTAGGTGGGTTGGAAGCCCTCATAAATGAAGTCCCCGGTGAGGAGCAGGGAGTTCCAGCTATCCCTTAACCCTCTCTAAAGCCTCGCCTTTCAGTCAGTCAGACAGACACACTAAGACTGAAACAGCTCTACTGCCAGTGTGCTTATCGAAGATGTGCTCAGGGCGCCGGCTGATGTAACATGGATGGCATTTGCCTCTGTAGCAAAAATGAAATTTATATTCATCATTCTTTTAAGATGATTCCAAAAGCAGTCTGGCTTTATTACAATGTAATATTGAGGCAGACGGGGAGGATAAAGGCCACGGTCCTCATGCAAACCCAAAAAAAACACAAGGTTGGCTCAGGCTGGTTTTGGATTGCTAATATTGGACTTTTTATCTGTCATACATCTGCCAGGCATTGTCTAGTCTGTCAATGAGAGTAGATGCTAGTAATGTTGCATGCTTAAATGACTGAATATAAACTCAGATCTTTTATGGTTCTCAGTTTTTTGATAGGGATGATTATCTGTGTTGTTAGTTTTATATGTCCTGTGAGTGATATTTCATTGTCATTGAGTTACATTTCATATGATTACAATGACAAAATCAGCTTGATTTTTATTTATTTTTTGCAACTATCCATTAAGTAGTAGTAGTAGCAGTTGTAGTGATGAAAGTGAAAAGGTTTGTCAGATTTTGGGGGCGGTTTATGTCATAAATATTTTAGAATTTAAGATTATGACTTTCCTCAGATATTGACTTTTGACAAGACAATAAAAACCTTCAAATACCATACAGATCGTAGTATATTGTATTTCATATACGAGAAGGATCAAATGATACAAATGATACATATCGACCCTCACAATCTGAATCACCTGCTGCCAAATGGCTGCAGAAATTGCAGCTGCTGTTGTCCTATTTTTTGCAGGTTCTGTCTGCATTGTAGATTTATCTGGTTGATTCTGACTAACAGTGTGTGTTTCCAACTTTTTTTCTTGAAGAAATGTGAGCTCAGACGGGGCAGAGGCTCGGCGCAGACTGAGGGAATGCGAGGGATTGGTGGACGCCTTGCTGCACGCTCTCCAATCAGCTGTAGGGAAGAAGGACATGGATAACAAGGTAGTGTATGATTCACCCACTGAAACACATATTCCCTGTACAACTGTACAGTACATGTACAGTTTTGTCTAGTATTTATTGAGATCCTATTGAAGTACCATGTGGATATTCTTGTAGATGAGAACTTCTCTGTCTCTTTCTCCTCCATAGTCTGTGGAGAACTGTGTTTGTATCATGAGGAACTTGTCCTACCACGTCCACAAAGAGGTGCCAGGGGCCGAAAGGTTCCAGGACCCTTCAGCTCCACAGGCTCCTGGCTCAGCAGGACCACAGAGAAAGAAAAAGGACGACGCCGGCTGCTTCGGAGGCAAGAAGGCCAAAGGTAAGAAGGAGGAAAGAGGGAGACGGATTAAAATGTGAATTGTAAACGTTAGGAATTCCCAAAATGAGATTATTGCCTCTTCAATAAAACACATGCTTTTGTTAAATTAATTATAGAAGAAAATTAGAATAAATTATTGAGATTTTGGCTGCCGACAGGTAACTTGATTTATTAGAAAAGCTTCTTAAAAGTGTAGAACACATTTTTTAATGATTGGTAGAAGCTGCATGTGGTGGTTTTAGACTCCTTATTATTGTTTCTTGGCCTACTTGTTTTTCACGCAATTGACAGAGGGCAAAGCAGTTATTCAAACAGCTGGATGGAATGTTCTTTGTTGTCTTCCTCTTCTTTATTGTATTTCAGTTCATTGTTGGTTTTATATGAGCTCTGTGCTCATATAAATTCCCTCTGATAATGTATGTTGTTAGAAAATTTGTATTAATCTGTCACATTGAACGTGGATATAGACTTCATACTTTGGATGTCTCAAATACAGTTCTCCTTTCTATTGCAGATAGGGTTTAAGTTTTACATAAATAAAGTTAAACATTTTGATCATTTGGTGATTGAGTAAGAAAACAAATAAGTACTTGATTAAACTTTAATAATCTCTTCAATTTGTCAATAACTTTATAAATTACATTTACCAGCTCAACATAAAACAGTTAGATATTATTTCAATTTCAAATTTAAACCAACTCATGTCAACAACAAATCAAAGCCATTAGTGAAGTATAGTTGGAGCTAAATAAACTTGAATATAGAGTAGTTTATTACAATAAAACATTAGATTTTACATTGGAACAAGCTACCACACTATAAACAAGTGATGAGGCACTTTTTATGTTTACTGTCACGGTAACCTCTTAGCTTCAATGTAAGTCTATGATGAGACATCTCTGTAATGGGCGTGTATGGTGGCACCGTCTGCTGCTTCAGGAGGTTTTTGCCGTTATTGATTCTCCTTAACAGATGTGCCATGTACGCACGCGTCTTAATCAGCATTCTCCCAGGCTGTTCGCTCAACGACACTGTTATCTCCCTGCTGTATAACATTAATGGCTGCCATTAATCAGTCAGCCAATGAGGTGTAACTGCCAGCCAGTGACCCTCGACTTCTAAATACTCATTGGAGAATCTTTCGGTTCCGGGGTCAGGAGAACACAGCAGCTTACATGTATACAGTGTTATAAAGACACCAATTAACCACATACATACTTTCACACATGCACACACTCGCTTAGAATAATGAGAGGTGTTTAGCTGCTGCAGACCCTGAGGGTGTTCTTTATAAAAAGGAGGCCCAGGTACAGAAACAATAAACGTGGCTATAAAGGAGCATGGAGGCGGGTGGTTAAGTGACACTGTCGGCGATGTGCTCGGCAATTTTTTACCTTAAGTAGGCTGCGTTTGGCCTCCTCTTCTGTTTTATGTCACATTCAGTATTAAATATACCATTATGCTCAACACGCGCTCAGCAGTTCAAGCTTTGTTTTTGCTTCTAAACAGGCTGATTCATGGCTGTTATTTCTGTCTCTTTGAACACATCTCTGTTCTTCCCAGGCAGTGATTTTAATGACACTTACATTTGGTGCTGTTTTCTATGTATATGTTTCACTGTGACTCTCTATCCTACTGTCCTATCTGACAATGGATTATTTTCTTTCTTAGTCTTTTCTTTATCCTTTCTCTCATTTGCTAGCATTTCTTCATGCCTTTTCCTATACTATGTTTCTTGCTATTTGGCTGCTTCTTTCTCCCTCTCCCTTTCTAACTAAAAAGCCAACCCACTGATGCCAATTCTCTGAGCATGCTTTCAGAGAACACCTCTGGAATGCTAATAGCTTCCCATTTACCCTTTTTTCCTGCTCAAAAGTACTCCTTTTTCTCTTTTTGCTCTCTTCATCTTTCTTTTTTAATTTCCCCCCCCCTACCACTTCACTTTTTAACCTTCCTTGTTTAGTAACAGATGCCATCTTTTTATAAAACTGTTCATCTATTGCACAGCTTCTTGACACACGCATACGTCTTTTTCACCATGCCTCTTCTCTCTTCTCCCTGCTTTGTGTTTTTTGGCATTGCCGCTGCTTCCTTGGCTAACTATAGAGGAATGGTTTAATCAAGGTGAGTGTCCCCCCTCAACCCTTCTCACTTCAGCTCCCCTCACCCTCCTCCTCCCCCACCCCAACCCCTCTTCTCCTCCTCCTCCTCCTCCTCCTCCTCCTCCTCCTCCTCATCCTCCTTCCCCCTGGCTGTAGAATATAGTTAGAAGTAGTTTTGGGTGTCCTCCAAAAATCTGAGAAACTTCCAAGGACTTCAGAAAATTGGGGTGTTTCACTCATTCCACATGCATTCCCTCACCATACTGAACTGAGGCTCCACCCCTCCCAATATTCACAGTTTGTTAGATAGTTGAAAGGTAAAGGTCATCAACCTTGATGAAACAGGTAAGTCCATCGGGATGTAAAGTAGAGCTTGACTAATAAATGTATTCAAAGACGCAGCATTTAAAACCTCAAAACCTATTTAGTTTAAATCTGATTGAACTAAATAAAACTGAAATATCAATCCTTTATACTTTTTAACTCATCCTGAATAGCCAGGCTGATATTTACTGTGTCAAACTTGAGGACTTTACTGATCCCTTTGTGTTGTGTTTAAGCATAAATGTCAAGCTCTGCTACAGACCCTGTTAGTGTGTGTTTGTTTGCGTGTGTGTGTATAGGGGCTTTGAATTATATGGATTATTGCAATGGAAACAGATTGGTATTGCCATTTTTTTCGACTAATTATTTTCTTTGATATTTGGTGGTTCTACTGCAAACATAGAGGTTGTCATAGTTAAATATATACATCTTCACTTCTTTTTTTGACACTTAACACTTTTTTATTACATTTTCAGAAACATAAACATTATCTAACTGTGTAACAAAAAAATAAGAATACATTTAAATGTAAATGTACACATCTTTTCTCCTACAGCTAGTAATCACCTACATATGTCTAACATAAAATGAGGTATGCAAGGCTCTCATCCTGCTCCTAGCAAATAAGCATAGCAATCATCTCCAAACCTGTAGGTCCAAGACACTTTATAAGATGACCCCACTTTTGAAAAGTTCTTGTTTTTTTCTAAGGATATATATGCAGACAGTTTTAGCCATTTACCAATAATTGGTCAATTTACATTTTTTCATGATATCGCTATCATCCCTTTTGCATGTAAAAATCATAGATCTAAAAATATTTGCTCTTTCTTCCCCTCGTTATATTCTCTTGGATAACAACCTGATAATTAAAGCTTGGACTCCTTAGTTTCCTCCCATTATATATCTTACCGCATCCTGTCTTTATGCTAACCCAAGCTAATTACTTTCTGGCTGGAGCGCACAGCTAAATGAGAGTGATATTGATCTAATCATCTAAGCACATGGCAGGTATATGTATTTCCCCAAATGTCGGACTATTAGTTTTAGGTGCTTTAACAAATATATGGTGGTTTTGCTGTATTTTGAATGGGTGGCAGGGCTACTCCATCATTAGTATCTGTATCTCTGATCATGGGCATGTGAGATGACCATTAGCCGGCCGAGCTGCAATCACCCACATCCCCTCCCACTCCATTTCCCCTCTTCCAAAAAGTGTATGAATGTGATTGTGGATAGAGGGTGTATGCGGTTATATGTGCCCGTTTGGCCATGTGATCATACGGTATGTTTTCAATATATACGCAAATTCATGAACAAATGTGAACAGGCCAGTGTGAAATGTACAGTATGTGTGTGCTTGAACATATCATGCTTCTAGCTCTCTGCACTGTGTATACATGCACATATTTGTGATTTTGTGGGTGTGTGTAGACCTGGATTAGACCGGTATGTCACTTCAGAGATAGAGAGGTTATATCATGAAAATAATGCAGTTATGATGTAATCATGAACATGGTTACATTTCCAGACACTGAATATGAGCTGCTGTATTTGCAGCTTTAGTCTAAAAATACTTAAATCAGCCTTCCAAACCCATATCGGTCTAACCCTGGTGTCAACGACATCGTCTTTTATAAACAAGTTGTTTTAGGACGTCTCACTGACTTTGTCTTCCCTCCTCTCTCCTCTACTCAGGCAGGAAGAACGGTGAGAATGACAAAAACTACGACACTCTGGATCTGCCCAAGCGCTCAGAGCCGTCAAAAGGTAGGCCTTTTCTGTCAAGCAAAAACTTCCCTCCGTTAACGATTTCGCTCCTGAGGGAGAATGTAACAGAGGGGAGCCAGTCTGGAAATAAATCGCCTCATTAGATGTTATCCTGCAGGATGAGACAGTGAGGAAACAAGTCAGATTTTGGACAGCAAGGCGACATGACTGTGATTGGTTTGATGGGAGGCAGGTCAGGTGTGTAGGGCAACAAAAGTGAGAGGGAGAGGCAGTCTGGTGATTTAGCTTTGTTTGATGGTTTTGTGCCTTCACTGTGACAGTCGATTGTTGGCAGCTTGTGAGAGCATTAACTCTGTAAGCCATCTTTTTGTTAAATACAACAATGTACTGGGACACAAAAGGCAATAAAAAGCAGCTTATTGTATTCTGGGTTCTATCAAGTTTGTAACTAAATGGCATCCATTGTGTTATCTGTTGCATTGTATTGCGCTACCATTCATTGGTGACTACTGGTTCTAGGAGTGGACGATATGTACAGAATCTTCTGTCACTGTATATGTAATTTTAAAGTGAGAATGGAGCTGAAATAATAAAAATAATTAGCCTCTGTTTTGATAATCCATTGATCATTTGTCAAGCACCAATGTCAATCATTTTCTGGTTATAGCTTTCCTGTTGTAAGGATTTGCTGATTCTCCGTTTTATGTTATTGAAAATGTAATAGCTTTGTGATTTAGACTGTTGGTTTGGACAAAACAAGACATTTTAAATGTCTGACTTTTCATATCCCAAATGATAACCCCCAAAGAGCAAATTCTCATTTTTACACCTAAGCCTAAACAAACAAGATATCATGTGTTGATTTTATAGGTGCCGATATATGTGGTTTTTATCCCCTTTGGACAGAGCCAGGCTTTCCAGTCTTTGTGCTAAGCAATGCGAACCATCTGGCTTTAGCTTCTTATTTACCGCACAAACAAGAGTGGTGGTCAATCTTCTCATCTAACTCTCTGCCAGAAGGCAAATCAGCGTATTCCCAAAATGTCAAAGTTGTCACGACAGGGAAAAAACAGGACTCAATTGCAAGACCAAGACACAGGATAAGGTATAGATAAAAAAGTGTTTACTTATCAGCAGAGGTTTGATTCAATGGTTGGAAACCAGAAAAGTCAAACAAATCAGGCAGGAATCAGGCAAAAAACATGGTTGAGGAAATAGATGCAGAGATATCAACAAAAAAACTAAAAAACATAACACTAAGAATCGCTGTAAATAAAAAAAATGATAACTGATAAAATAAGGAAAACATAACTCGGGGACAGAACGAGACATAGCAAAGGTATTCCCCAATGAAATGAATTGTTAGTTGTAGCTCCCTAGATTGGCCAAACACAGGCATCCCAAATCAAGGCAGTTGATCACATTGATCAAAAAATCATATTAATCCAATGCTACCATAAAGAAGGGCCATTATAGATTTGGGACAGCTACCTTGGTATTGATGGCATGGAAAACCTACAGATATATCATCATATTTTCCAACTCTATCAGGGCCTACAAGCCATAGTGCTGTTTCTACAGCACTGGACGAACATCACGATGTTGCAGAAATTGGATGTCAGCAACACACAAAGGTGGATAGAAAGAGGTGTTCTGCTGTAATTTGAAAAGTTTGAATGCACTGCTGAAGGGTTCAAGGTAATGTGCTTTTTTCTTGCCCTTATTCAGATAATAGACCTGGCTACTTTCCTCTCCTGATTTGTGTTCTGGTGTATTTTTCCTGCTTATCTACCATGTCTAGAAATATTGTAGAATAACATGTGATCAGTGGTTTGAGGAGTTCAGCTTAGTCCACGGACTCTGCAACTGGTTCAATGTGTGTGTGTGTGTGTGTGTGTGTGTGTGTATGTGTGTGTTTGTGCACTCATTCTCTCTTTGCTTTTTGGCACTGACAGGCAGTTGTTACAGTCTCAAAAATGTAATTAGTATGTAGCGCATGCATCAGTGCACCCGGGCGGTAATAGAATGTGTATTTGCTGGTGTGCGAGTCTGTATTATACCTGTGTGTGTGTGTGTGTGTGTGTGTGTGTGTGTGTGTGTGTGTGTGTGTGTGTGTGTGTGTGTGTGTGTGTGTGTGTGTGTGTGTGTGTGTGTGTGTGTGTGTGTCCATATGTCTAGTGGTGTCTGTGGAATTTGTCTGCACATGTTTCACACACTTATTTAGTATTTACAAATCAGCACCTTCTTCAATGTCTATTGGCAGGCACTCAAAGTCAATACCACTTCCTGTTTGACTGTTAATTAGCCATTTAAACATGGCAAAGTGGGCTCTCATTAAACTAGATCACAATTAATTGCTGTGCTTTTCCAAGTTAAGCCGATTTTGCCTTTTTCTTTTCTTTTTTTTATCAATCCTAAAGTAAAGGAAAGCAGATGAGCTCCAAGGATGATAATTAATATTTTCCACTCACTGGGTTTTCATGGGTGAAAGCCAAGCTGGCATGCTGAGACGGTGGATCTATAGCGGCAACAATTGTGGTGCGATTACGTTACACAATGTGCTAACAACACCCTTAGGAGTTTTGAATCCAGAGAAAGCAATTATTGTTAAAGGCCTAAATGTCAAACACGGTTGAAATGTCTGTGTGTGTGTGTTCACGTTGGAGAGAGCACTCTGCATTTTCTTGCTTCTCAGACAGACAAATCATATTTGACGTTTATTAGCTCCACACACGGGCGACTGACTGAAGTGAGGTGCATGGATAATAAGCTTAATCACTAGAGCGAAACCCACATTGACTTTTAAAGCACATTTTTTCACTTTTTCCTCTTCAGGAAACATTGGAGGTGAAAGAGCTGGTGACTGCTAGACCATAAGAGTCATCAGGGTGCCTTGTTTGTTTGTCTATGAAAATGTATGTTTGTGCATGTCAGGCACGTACACCACCCTCCGCCGACAGCACATCCCCTGGTCATCTGTGGTGAGAGAGATAGAGAGAGTATCACTCATTCGGTGGCGATGGGTAAGAGAGATACGGCAGATTACATGTGTATCCCGGTCCTGATCTGATGTCAGACAGAGGGAGGTCAGGCTGGACCAGTGGGCAATGATTAATCTTTTTGTGTGTGTGTGTGTGTGTGTGTGTGTGTGTGTGTGTGTGTGTGTGTGTGTGTGTGTGTGTGTGTGTGTGTGTGTGTGTGTGTGTGTGTGTGTGTGTGTGTGTGTGTGTGTGTGTGTGTGTGTGTGTGTGAAAAGAAATTAAAAAAAAGATATAGAGAGAGAAAGCACAAGGCCTTGGAACTGCAAAGTTGGTTGACATTTCTCTGTGGGTTTTTCAAAACGAGCGTGACCCCCTTTCACATCACATCATGTAGTCCATTCAATCCATTGTGTTTTATTAATATATTTATTGGTATAACTTTCAATTTTACCTTTTCTCATTCCTAAGAATTTGCCATTTCTTCCAAAATGTTATTCTTATTATGGAGATCTTAAACATGAAACACAAAGAGAACTACAACCTTTTCTTCGGGCTGTTTTTATGGATCCTTAAACAAATACCATGACATTTTTTGGAAATACACTTGTTCACTTTCCTGCCGATGCTTAGAGAAGAAGATTGATACCAATAGCGTCTAGTGGTGCAACGGATCAAAAAACTCAAGGTTTGGATCGTATCACGGAACAGCAACACGAATCGGATCACAGATCGTATCAAACCAAAAGAAAAGAAAGGGAGCAAATATAGCTTTTAGAGATCCCTGAATACCTTTTTTTTCGGCCCGATACTAAGTGCCGATCATTGCTGATCTATATTGTTGTTTGATTATAGCAGCTGGTCTACAAGGCTCCAGACTAATATTTTTGGCCACCGTCCCAAAAATCATTTCAACCACCCTGAAGACTGTAATCCATCCAAAAATCCAAAAATTATTCTTTTACTTTACCTATAGTTTTTTTTCCCCCTCATAAAAACGCACAATTCAAGTGATAATGAATGAGATGAGATTTTTTTTCTTTTTTTTTCTCACCAAAACTACATTTCATGAGATAACGTGAACACATCATGATGAAGTTATAATTTACCTTGACTACCTATTTGACACTGTGATGGGTAGGACTAAACTATGTAATTAGTAGTTCAAATGCGTGCCGAACCGCGAAGGGGAGTCGGTGAATGAAGCTATACAGCCAAGATACAATAAGCCTAGCTAAGCATAAAGATGAATAAATATTATAAGTATTGGTATTGTAATAACCGCTGCACCCTAGATGCTACGAAATTAAATAACTTCATTCAAAGTAAATATCATTATGAATGAAGGTTGAAGGCGTACAAGCATTGAGTCAGACACGTCTGTTCTTTATTAGTCAACATCGATACCTACTGTTCTACATTCTGTTGGCTATATCTCAAAAATCTATGCTTTGCTTTAATTAAACTTGTCTCGCAAGCTTTTCAGTTGATGTGAAATCTCCCCTGTTGATATGTGGCCACTTTGTCCACCTTAATTGATTGAGTGAGTTATTTTGTCCGTGCAGTTGCACCAGAAAGTGGACCTGTTGCAGGCACAAACATCAGTAGAGACGTCCGCCGAGAACAGAAGCAGAGAAAGACAGAGGGGTGGCTGTAACAAAAGTAATTAAGAAGTGTGAAAAGACGTATTTCATTAAAGAGCCGTTCAGTGCGGCGGCTCCTGAGATGATGAAACATTTTCCCAACAGTTAATTGAAACCACAGCGTAAACCTTTAGATCGGAGAAAGGTCAGGTGAGGGGCGAGAGAGCAGGAGGCGTGATGTGCGACGACTGAGTGTGTGCACCTCTCGCTTCCTTCTGTCTGAGAGTTGAGGTTAAAATGACAAGTTTCCTCCAACCCGAAGAGGAGGTTGGATAGAGTATAGAAAAAGTTGTTGGCTCTCCTGAGAGAAACACAGTGCTTCAAAATTAATTAGCCTTTTTACCTTTTATGCAGCCTCCATCTCTCGCCTCACCTCCTCCCTTCAGCTGCTCTTTCTTACCCTCGCCTCTCTCCACTGTATTGTTAGAGCGGTGTCACGATGCAGCGGAGCGAAGAGCCTCACATCCTCTCTCAGCATGTGGGTGTGTTTTCAATGAGCTCAGGCAACCAAGGTACATGTACATAATACGATCGGGGAAACGCACACAAAGACACATTCCACATTTCAAGTGGAATACCTGATAGGGATCTACCGACAGCAACAAGAAGAGCTCCTTTTTATTTGTTCTATTTGAATTACAATAAAAAGGAAAACGATGTCTGAGACGGCTAAACAAGAATAGAACCAAGGATGGGAATACAATCCATATATATAGTGAAGGAAACAAGCGTCCAGTCAACTCTTCTAGCTCATGTGCACATGCAGTGACAATGTTTTGGTAGTACGTGGACTTTTGAAGATTCTGTCAGATGGAGAAATGTCGTCAGACGAACCTTTGCAGCCACACCGACAAGACAACATTACCATCACTAAATCCTCGCCGCTAACATGGCTATAACAAAAAAGTTGGAGACCACTTGGAGTTCATATAGCTGCCTACAGTCAATGGGACTTTATAGCGATATTAATCAAGAGTAGGCATATTAAAACTCCTGATTGCCTTTTACGTTTTCCCTCTTGGCCAACGCCACTATTATGTTTTTATACGAGGAAATAATAGGAAACTTCATCGGTGAACGCTGTTTCCTCTGGCAGAGCTTATTCCCACCATGATGAATCTTTTTGTCATCAATCCCAGCTGCATTAGGCAGTGCTAGTTAGTCATATCTGACAACAAGGGCAATCTGAATAAGCAATAAAGGCCTTGTGTTTGAAAGGCGTCAGTGCTTTCCATGACTTTGCCCTCTTGCTCTCTCTCTCTCTCTCTCTCTCTCCCTTTCTCCCTCTACCTCTCTTACAACTTCTCATTTCGCTCGGTCTTTGCCACTTCGGTGCTCTCTCCATCCCTGGGAGATTTATTGTGCTCCGGTTGCCTTGCACACTCCGAGCAATTGATAAAACAGCAGCGTTTACCAAGACGACAACTGTGTAACGCGTCTCGCTGCTTTGTCTTGCAAGCTGAGCATTTAATTTGTGGCGAGGTCTTAGCGTTGACAAACAACACCTTTCCTTTGCAAGCTGTTATGTATTGCATTGTATAACCATCTTTGATATGAGATCTCTATTTGTAGTATAATGAACAATGACTGCTTTGCAATCGGAGTCATCTCCGTCTCTGATGCATCTAAAGCGCTTGAAGTCATAAAAGTCACAGGCTCAGTTGAATTAAGGAAACGGAGCTATACTTGTTTGTTGCTGCTGTTGTGGAGAAGAAATACTTCTCTTAATGCCTCTGTGGCATGAATATGAATCTTCTAATCCTTACTGCAATATCTCTGTGGCTCGTAATCTGCTGCAAGAAAAACAATCGTCTTGCCCGAAGGCACGAAGACGTCCTGCTGCAGTGAGCAAATATGTTCAAGCAGATCCATTTGTCAAGATAAAGCCTCTTTGCGTCATTAAGTGCTGCCAAGTTTGCTTCAGAGTAGCACAATTCCAATGGCAGGGGAAATTTTGCCCTTTTCTGCGTCTACTTTTCACCCCAAGTTAAAGCAGAATATCATTAATAATTTACTCGTCTTCCCAAATTACAAGCAGCAGTCCATTGAAGGTGCTCTCCGTTTTTCATGGTTGTGAAATTCAACACCCAGATAGTGAAAGCTGACTCTTGGTCTTGCTGAGTTCATGTTAGATTACAGCTTGTTGACCACTTGTTCAGAATAAACACACCGCTCAGTTGCGTCCGCCCTTCACCTCCTATTCCTCTCTTCCTGCCGCCACATTTCACAGCGAAGTGAGACACTAAAATGACGACAGCTACCTCGTGAAAGTGTGCACCCAGAATATTATATATACAAAACGTGCCCAAAAACAAAAAGCATGCATATATAAACATATAACACTTGTACAGACACATGCTCGTGCACATTCTCACATACTTTCTCACTCTCAGCTGCTATCTTGACACATAATGTCCACTGCAGAGTTGGATCCAGACTGTCTGGCACCATGTATCATTCTCCTTGTTGCCTCAGTCATTGCATTTCCTTCAGCATAACACCTTCCTTATTCCTAATATACAGCAGTGCATAGCATCACCTCTACATTTTCTTTTTCATACTGGATGCCGTCACGTCTGGAGGGAAGGTTGTCCTCCTCCAAGAAAAGGAGGCCAGTGTATCACGAGGTGTGAAAAGTAACTAATTGGTTTCATATTTCTGTTCCATTTCTGCCGCAACCTTCAAACGGAAAAGGCAAAGCTAAATGGGATACAAACAAACAGACCAAAAAGAGTTATTGTATTTCAGGAGACTTCCTAATTAAATAAAGGAGGAGTAAATATAAACTAAAACCTCGAACCAAAACATCAGACATTATCATGTTCTGGAATTTTCAAACTGTTTGTATTCCACTTTCCTGCACTGAACAACTTTGCACTGGGGTGCCTCAAGTGGAGGTAATTGATACCTGTGCATCAAGGCACAGATGTTATATTACCCCATTTAAACCCACTTCATGGGTCTTGGGCAGATTGGATAGCTATTTGATATCAAAAAAGCTAAATGGAATTGCAGCGAAGAAACATTCGAGACAGGTTGAAATGATGTTGTTTAGATGCATTCCAGCCAGATGTTGAAAAGATGTAAATTCATCCATTGTGTCAGGTTGCAAAAGTAATCTGAACTCTTCCCAACAGTGAATTACATCAGTAAACAGCCTATAAAATAGCCTCAGATGTAATGAAATCATTCATCTTTCTCCCTGTTACATCAAAGCTACAGTAAGAAAGCGGCTCTATGGATGGCATTTAATGGAAGTATAGCGTTAATTTGATCCCTGATCAGCGCAGACTTTGAAAGTTACAGCTCAATGACCTGCATGGTTGAGCACACAGAATTGAGCCAGTGCCAATGTCCATTATGTATATGGAACATGGACCAAACTAAAATAATTGCTCATTTTGCATAGTTCTTATAACGCTGATGTTTGTTCAAGTGTTCATTTTTCTAATAAGTTCAGTTTAAATCAGTTATTTGATACTATAATTGGGCCGGGACATCATGATTGACAGCTGCTCTGAGTGAAGTTAACAGTAGCGTAACCGGAGGCTCATGATTGGCTCAATTCTGTTGCTCCATCCCCAACTAACTACTACACTATTCAGTACTTTGACTACTGTAAAAAGTGCAATACCCATCGTCCATTTATAAATACAGTCTGTCCCCTGGAACAAAGTAGCATCCAATGGCGGGCAATTCAATCCGATACATATATGTGTAAACAAAGTGTAATAAATAAGATGTGGATATATGGATACATAGGGCTGCACGGTGGTGTAGTGGTTAGCACTGTCGCCTCACAGCAAGGGCCCGGGTTCAATTCCCGGGCCAGACAACCTTCTGTGTGGAGTTTGCATGTTCTCCCTGTGTCAGCGTGGGTTCTCTCCGGGTTCTCCGGCTTCCTCCCACAGTCCAAAGCTTAGGTTAATTGATGACTCTGAAGGTGTGAATGTGAGCGTGAGTGGTTGTCTGTCTCTATATGTCAGCCCTGTGATAGACTGGCGACCTGTCCAGGGTGAACCCTGCCTTCGCCCATTGACAGCTGGGATCGGCTCCAGCACCCCCGCGACCCTTAACTGGATAAGCAGTTACGGAAGATGGATGGATTTATGGATACAAGACACTTACAATTTCAAGTGTGAATACATTCTCTTACCAGGATGTCATTTGAAGTAACTGGACGGTATGTAGGGTTGATGGTGGAAGTACGATACTAGCTCTCACTAGATGGAGAAAGATAACAGTCCCTTGTAACTTTCAATGTTTTGACAGTGCCTCAGTTCACTTGGGAACACCGCATGACAACAGTGTGCAAGTATTATCTCATCCATTCAGACTATATGCCAACATGTTAAAAGCTCCAGATGCTAAATCCCTCACCTGAGATTGAAAGTGAATCCAGCTCCTCCACACCAGCTGTTGGGAGTGCCGCTGAGCCACGGCAAACCGGACACTCCTCACATCCCAATGACTTTCCCTCCTTAAATGTTGATAATAAAATAAAGCACTGCAAAATACAGAAAATGTGCTAATTATGTGGATAGCCCGCGGCTTGTAGCTGACATTTTTGCTACGGCAACCCCCCACCCCCCCCTCCTCTCATGAGCTGTTTCACACAGGCAGTGATGAAAAGGAGTGATAATGAGGCAAGGAGGAGTGAAAAAACAAATGAAGGGAGCAAGAAGTTTATTTAAGTGGGGCCACCTTGTGCTTTGTTGGAAATACAAAGAGGTTTGCATAATGCTATTCCTAGGAGGTCTCACTTTAGAGTGGCTGCTCTACACATCATTAGCGGAATGAAGTCCTTGCAGATTAGTATGCGTTTGTGTTTGTTGATGCATATCAACATTCATCCACCTGTGCTTGGCAAAGGATCGTAGGCAAAGGATAATTCCTCTGTGGCAGTGCATATACCTTGCAGCGCTTCCACCCACTGCGACATCAGTGATCTGCTGTTTCTGAAGTTGTTTAAAACTTTCCTAACCCTCAAATTTCTCAGTGCCCAGATCAGTGTGTCTCCTCCTACGAGGCTCTGTGGGATTCTAAAATATGTGGGGAATCTACAGTAGCCCCCGACTTGAGGCGCTTCAGATGATTAACCATGTCATTCTCCTCCCCCAACTCCCCAAACCTGAACAGTTGGAGCACAGTGATAATTACGAGACAAGAACGATTCCAGGGAAGTAGGATGAAGCGCAGTGAGATTTACTTGCCAATTGGAGCTTTTGTTTGGCCCCCGTTCGAGGCACAAGAGCGCTGCTTCCTGTTCCTGCGAGAGACGCTTTAATCTAATTAAAAGCAGATTAATGGCGCGCTGACTATCATCGCTGGAGCTACAGCAGAGGCTTAGTGAGGGGGAAAAACGCCCCCCTCAAGTATTTGCCACTGTCCTGTTACTGGTATACAGTAGATGAAATATTGGTCGTAAACAGTCTAGACTGTTGTCAACAGGAGGGCCTAAATGGACCCTAAGGACTGCTGTCCTTGTATACAGTCGAAGGAGAGGGTCAGAAGGAGCAGAGAGGAGTTTAGTACTGGCGGGCGTCCAATCAAACTGTCTCTCCACTGAGGTTTTACTCTCACCATAAAACCAGTCGGTTACATCGGGCGGGCATGATGCTTCGGATTATATTTGAGGGATCTAGTGATGTTTATATCCAACGCAACATCAAATTTGTGCACTCGTGTAAGCAGGTGAGCAGAAGAGCGGAAAGGCCGAGGTCCCAGTGCTTTAACTAATACAACAGCCATTAAAACGAAAGGAGCAGAAGAAAGGGAAGAATAAATGGTCTAAGGAGAAGATGTAAGCTTCTATTTATGTAAGCGAGCGAGAAGGGCGAGTGGGAAGAGGGCGACATGAAATGCTTTTTTGGTGGTGAGTCTTTCAGCGTCCACAGCCAATCTGTTTGACTGGTCTATAATCACAAGTATTTTGGATTTTAATGTGCGTTTGATTTTGACGATGGGTTCATTTAAGCCGGCGGGGGCAACTCATCTCATCCTCACTGCCTTTCATTTGACTCTTATAAGCACACACATATCCAAATCCTAATTCACACAGCTGTCCACAAACACAGTCACACACACACACACACACACACACACAAACTCATTAACGCACACAAATACTCTCTCCCATACACACATGCACACATTTAGTGCACTGTGCCCTTTACCGTGAGGGTGGCATTATGTGGCTATTAGAGGTGCTGTTGTTTGTCAGTGCGTTGCACAGAGAGAAAATATTACCTGAGAAAATTGACCACAGCATCCGCAATGTGTGTGTGTGTGTGTGTGTGTGTGTGTGTGTGTGTGTGTGTGTGTGTGTGTGTGTGTGTGTGTGTGTGTGTGTGTGTGTGTGTGTGTGTGTGTGTGTACGGGGAGAAAAGCATTGACTGTCATCCTCCAAGGCGAGAGTTAATCCAGACTATCCATCACACTTTAGCGTGCCATTTCACAGAGGGGGGCGGGGGGGGGGCTGGCGAGGCTGGAGGGAGCGTTAAATGAGAGATGGGTGCTGACACCGACCCAGACACAGGAAATCCCTCCACCGTCAAGCCCTATCACCGCCAGCATCACGGATTGGATGCAGACTCTAGCCGGAGAGAGGGGTTTCATATGTTAAGGGGCTAGCGGTCTGGCTGTGGTGCACAAGGATGTGTAAATATTCTGAATTTACGGTGAAACACAGCCAACACCATATCCCCAAAAACATCTGCATTTTTTCTATTCTATAAGGGTGCATAGCTTGTACATCAACACTTCAACAACTCCCCACCTCTTCCTCAATTTGTCACAGAAAGGTGTAAATGTTGACCGTCACTGTTGAATTACAGAAACTATTGCTTCTAAAAAAATACTCACCCTCTCCTGGTGCTGGAAAAATGACCCAAGCAAAAACAGCCAGAACAACCTCGAGGTCCTGCACACCCACACAGGTCAATTAAACGGAGCTATGACAACAATTACACATGTTTTTCTACCCCAACAGGTACAGCAACAACAAAGTCAGAGAAATGTCAATTGGTTTGCACTTACTACCCACACTGTCCTGAGGAAAGGTCCAATTAGGCAAAATAAGTGACACCTGTGTGGGTGTATGTACAGTAACCCTGGCTGTGTAGAGGTTTTACATTCTGTAGACAGAACACAGGTGGACAAAACGACAAATGAACTGATGAAAGCTTTTCGACCGGTTAACACAAAAGGAGACAAAACAAAATCAGAACAACTAAACCAAGATGACCTCCGAATACAATTAAAGAGATAAAGAAAAGCAACAAAGCCCCACTGTTACACGTTTTCCAGCACATTCTAAACTCCTTAAATGCAAAGTATTGCTTTTATTAGTATCCCGTGCACACTGCTTGAACACATCACATTCCGTCCTAATTTTTCTGGTAGTGAAAATGTTCATTGTTTAGGTTATTTATTGGCATTAAAATGTTATACTGTTATCAGAAGCTTTAAACCAAAAATTCAAGAACAGACCTTGCTGCAACTCTATGAATTTTATAGTTCACTGATAAAAGCATGTCTAGGGATTATACAAAGAAGGCCAATTACATTTTAAATGCTTTAGAATCAAAAGGGTCTTAAAATTATGTAGTTGAGTATATATTTTGCTGGCAAATCAAATCGTTTACCGGATATTCAACCTTCGTACCTTTCATAATGCATTTACTACTTGACTTGCATTTACAATCCCTCCTCGTCGTTGTAGAGTTTGTTTTATGACTTCTTGCCGGTTACACCTACTTTCTATGGGCATATCTACGGGTTGCACTCGTTGTCTTTTTCACTCTTTCCAGTTGATTTTGTTTGTATGCCCTCCGGCTTTTCGTAAAATAATGCAGAGCACAGCGTATAGAGTGTGAGCGCCTCCGTTCATGCTAGGAGCTTGCACGCCTTCAGCGGAGGCTCGCGCTGCTGCACCAAAGCTTCAGGCCTCTATCTTCAGTCCTCATTCCAGGCACTTCCATATCTCTATTAACCCCCCACCACACACGCAAGCAGTCCACAGGATTACCTAGACTTATTCCCAAAGGCTGGACTCCCAACCTCTAAACCCTCCATCCCAAACTGTTGAAAACATCATTTAGCTTGTGGTGCAGTGCATCAGTTTTTCTTCTGGAAGATTGTAAATGGTGTTTTTTTTTTTTTTTCTTTTCCCTCTTATTATTGTCCTGTTGCCCTGACCCGATCTATGCATCTCTGTGGACTATTTACCAGACAGCTGTCCCATCCGCCATGCAAAATGTATAGCTCAAATCCTCTCTGTCACGATTTCCTTTCCTCCCCCTTACCCACTTATTATTTCTTCCTTCCCTCCTCCCTGGTCACCTGTGTTCCTTTCCTTCTCTGTTCCTCTCCCCTTGTTCTCCTCTTCTTCTTCTTCTTCTTCCTCCTCCCCCTCCTCCTCCTCTTCTCCCATCATCCTCTGTTGATGCACACTTTCTTTGTGCAATCCCTGTCAGATGTAGGTAGATGCAGCATATTGGGAATCAACTGTAGGTTGGAATTTGTGTTGAAAGCACAACACCGCCTGGACAACTTAAGATTGTTTTTCAGGCTCAGGTGAACAACTAAAACTGCCAACAAGGAAAAATAGGAAACGTTGTCCGCCACCCACAGCTTTTCTGTCTCTCTATGGGCTCCCTCTTTCTCTCTCTCTCTCTCTCTCTCTCTCTCTCTTTATTTTCATCTCTTTCTCTATCTACATATTTTTATATATCCCTTCTCTCTGGCAGGCTCTGGCTGTTGCCTGAGTTTCTAGTTTCGTTTGTGTCTCGGTGAGGACGTGACTTGCCTGGGTAAAGAGAGCAGACACTCAAGGTGATGCTGAAACAAACTACACTACACTTACTAAATGCACACAGTCATGCACACTGATGCGCTCAAAAAGCAGATATACACGCCTCCCCCCCCCAAAGTGTCTGAGAGAGCTGTTGCTGCTTAACGCAGACTTACAGGCAGCACAAGCAGTGCTTGGCCAGTAATTGCAGGCCTCAGGCTAACATTTTGGCCAGATGGTGTTGAATCACGGGAATTGTAGGTAAGCTTGAGAAAGGTCTCAATTTAAAGCTACTTTGGTTGCCAATTTTGGGTCTTCAACTCATTACCTATGAATGAGGTCCATCACCCAAATGAGTTGGCTTTGTTATATAATGTGCAGATTGGAAAGCAGTTTGTTCCTTTTCCTTGTTTTGCTGTTTTTTTTGTCCAACTGTCTTACATAAACATTGAGTGGACAGATTTGTTACTTGCGATGGAGATGTGGTTACCATAGCAACCCTATTATTACAATTGTGCGCTCTTTCATTTTTTTTTACATATTGTCTGCATCACTAGGTAGAGTCAGTTGAGGCATTGCTGCATTTTGTTTTAGTGGTGGAGATATGGGAGGTTATGAGAGACAGGCAGGCTCAGAGAAAAGCAGAGAAACATGGTGCAAGACAGGAAAGAAGAAATCGAGAAAATATATGTTTTCAGCACCTCTGTATCTGTTTTACATCTGCCGAGTCCAGACATGAATCTGTACTGAGTGTGTGATATGAAGGGTGAGGGGCAGTGTTCAGCTTCAGCTTCATGGCCGAGTGTGTAAACTGTCCATCAGTATAAGACAGGTTCTAATGCTGAATTCACAAAATTTGTCATGGAAACTATGATAAGATAAGATATACTTTATTGTCCCGCAGGGAAGTTTGTCTTGGGCTCCAAGCTGCTGCATCACACAATGCACTTGCCGCATAAAACATACATCTTACATACACTGATGCATGAACACGCTTAAATACACATGTCGACAATATCTGTAATCAACACAGATAATAAATAATCGAGTCACAATATATTAGTCCCCAAAACATATCATATAATACAACTTTGTATACAAGAGAATGCAGATTTGCATTCTGAATCGTCTGCCTGAAGGCAACACCTGGAATTCTTTCACATTCAGAATATGTGGTGCCTGATCACATAGATTTTCATATAAGGGCTGAAGATAGTGATATTCTTTTTTCCCTATGATCTTCATGGCTGTGTGAGTAAGAATTGGCAGCTTAGACTTTAACTGTACTTACAGGTTACCATACCGTACTTGTATGCCATATAGATTACCATGGTTATGACTTGCGGGGTTTGACCTCATTTGATTTATTTTCTCTTTCTCTCCCTTTGTCTATTTTTTCTTATTGGTGGTTTAAATATTTTAATGATAGCAATGCCAGATCGTCAAAGCTGAGCAGCATCCGATCCGGGCTTACACCCATGCAAATAGAGTGGGCTATTATTGTGCTTCTTTTCTATACTGGTAATTCCAACTGTCAAAACAGTTGTTCAGACTGAAATAAGCCCAGCGTTATCACAATGCAGGGGGACTGCACAAGGAATGGCAGTTTCCATGACAGATCCATGATATTTAAGTTAGATGTCAAAACAAGACACAGCAATAATACTACACCGACACAAGATTTTACAACTCTGTACAGTTTTCACTGCAGCAATGAATTAATCTTTAATTGTGTCAAGAAAACAGTCGAAATACAGCGTAAACGCTATGTACAACCTAATCAACAAATAACTTGCTAACCAAACACTATTTATGGTTACAAATACAATGGGAAATTTGAAACCTGAATTACATATAATTAACTAATTTGACTTGGAAAAGTTTTACAGTTGTAATTACGACTTGTATTTTGGCACGACTTAATTATTCATTCCATATTTCAGTTTATTTCAGTCAAACTGGCAATCCCAATAACTACAAAAAATGTGAATACGGCATAACGATTCAGTGATTAACACTGAGAGTTAAAGCAGGATACACAATTTTCTTGTCAAGCTGTCATGTTTAGTATCATGAGCTATATTTGTAGAACTCCACCTTTAACAGACTCTAAAATTGGTTACTGTGCTATTTTTCACTGCTGTCACACATATCATAATTCAGTTTGGGGTGCACATGACTGGCCCAACGAATTGGTAAATACAATTCGGAAAATGGAATTGACTTTATCCCCCATCTGTCATTTGTTATTATTTCCAACTAAAAGCACCTGGATCCCTGACATGCACAGCTTTTAGCAGAACATTGAGATAGCAGCACTTGGTTACAGTGTGTGGCTGCTTTCACAGACAGGGGACCTGTACTATCTGACAAATATGTCCAAACATTAAGCAATATTAACTTTGAAAGCAATTTGTTGAATCGCAGCATATTGTTATGAAATCTTTTGTTATACTCCACACAAAAGTGACTTAACTTGTCAATATGTTTTTCATCCGAAGGGAAATAATATCTTCACCTGACAGAGATTCTAATATAAAGCAACACTTTTACCTCAGGCCCTGAAACCCTATTACATTAGCAGGAGGGACATTGGAAACAAACAACCAGAGCATTAACACTGTTGATCCACGGAGAAGCCTGGATAGCTGCCAGGCACATTCTTGAGCGAGCCACAGAAAACTTAATACAACTATGGCTCAAGAGCTAGAGACCCCTGGGCTCTGTTTCTGTCTAAAGTTCAGGGGCTGTAGGGATGGGGCTCTTCCAATGCACTCTGTAAAAGGAGTGCTTGGACGCCTAAGACAATTTGGTGTCAGTTTGTCAGCATGTCTTGCTACCGGTGCTGATGTGTCCTCTCTGGAATAAAAGCCCACAGCAGGGCTTTCAGCACAGGGAAGAGGAAGTACTCCCCTGTCACTGCAGAGGCAGCTCACTGAAAGGGTCCTATTGTGCTAAACAGTAGGAAACGAGCTTTCATGGACCAGACTTTTGGTACTGCTGGAGCAGGACCCCCGTTGTGAAATGGAAAAGATGGAGAGAGGGACAGGGGAACTGTGTTGCATATTCCCCTTTTGCCTTCAGTGATCTCTTCCCCTTCTTAGTCTGCTCTGTCTCTCTGTCTCCCCTCTCTTAAAACACCCCCATCACACCAGGACATATTTGTGGCCCAAAGCTGATGGGTAGCTGTCCAAGAGATGGGCCAGTTGCCACCTTCTGCCTCTCTTTGTCAACAACCAACAAACTAAGGCCAAACCACCATGTGGGTATGCTAATGTGTGGTGCCCCAGGGCTGCCCATAGAGATGCCAATCTGCTGCAGGGGCCAACTGGGTGTGAGAGAAGAAAATGAAGCTTTGACTCCTGGATCCTGTCAGTCTGAAGGGGTGACCGGGGGGTGAACGGCCTTAGCAGCCCGGCGGTGCACTCTGTTTTGGCTCCACTGGACTCTAAGTCTGTCGGGAGAGAGAGGGAATTCGCAGCCTCAATCGCGTGTTTTCCCTCAGGCTTCGTATGAGGACAACCAGGCATGGGTCAAATTGTATTTTGCAAAAGAGCGTTTGTTCCAATGTAACCAGTGTTGAGTAGCAGAGTTTCACTGTGGTTCAGAAAATACAACAGAACGAGTAGCGGAAAAATTAATTTGAAAATCAATTAAGTGTACTTTTCTTTGATTTATAACCAGCATTAAGATGCATCTGGTATCAGGGCCTGATTACATCCACGGCTGACATTGAGATGCATTACCAGAATACTAATGGAACGACAACACTCAGATTTAAATGCATGTCACCTCCTCTAGTAATACTTTTAGATACATGAATAAAGTTTATACTCAACAGGAAACATGAATACCCATCCCCAAAGATACTGCGCACCATTCTGAACAAGTATGTTATTACCTAAACAGATTTATTTGCATGCATTCCTCGATTGAAACCATTCAGAAACATAATAGGCTCCTTCAAGCGGCGTAAGAAAAATATTATTTGCAAACACTAGATGACTCAAGGCAGAAGTGCTTTCATGCTCCTGCAAACCCTGCCAATTTACGTGTTTTGTTTATGTGGCTCGACTGCTCTCCTTCTGGCTTTTAATGAACCAGAGACAGTCCATTATTATACCGGTGGCTTGATACTTTTAATGATGTGCTGATTTAGCCATCTCCCCTCCGTGGCCGTGCCCCGCGAGACTCTTCATTAGCACTATAGCACTCTCCCATGTGTCTGCATACATAAAAACACGCTAACATATAAAGTGGTCTGGAGAGGTTGAATGTGCATGAGTTTCAGATGTGGAATGTGACCGGAGTGTCTACGACCCGAGGCTCTCCCACTGGAATGGCCTGATTTATTTATGCATGTGTTCCACAGGGGTAGAACGTGACCCTGTGGTCAGCATATGCTCTATAGTATTTCTCCTCTCTTTTTTACCTTGAAAGACTGAACAATGAGAGCAACAGCAGAGCGCTCCTACGGTACTGGACAGCACCAGCATTTTAATGAACCAAAAAGTCAGGATCCAGAGGCTGTGTGTTATTACAATGTTCATGTGAGCGTAGAATGACTATGTAAGAGCAAAAACCTGTTGCAGAAAGAAGATTGAGGATGACAGATAAGAAGGATTTATTTATTTCCTGCTGTTTATTATCTTTTGGGTTAGGGTTAGGGTTTTTCCTCCATCTGCCGCTCTCTCTTTATCTTCCTCCATCTCTCTCCGGTCCTTTCACGGAGCTGTTAAACTCCCCTATGAGTTGTAGAAAGTGATACGCCATCAAGTCCCTCTGATTCGATGTAAGTGATGTATGCTGGAAACGGAGCAGTAAATAAATGGTGATAGTACAGCGCTTGTGTAGAAGCAGGAAGAGACCCTGTACGTGTTGTAGGCAGACTGGATCGATGAACAACAGTTTTTGACATGCCCGAGCAAGGGCACGGTGTGTTTGTGGATTTGTGTGTGTGTGTGTGTGTGTGTGTGTGTGTGTGTGTGTGTGTGTGTGTGTGTGTGTGTGTGTGTGTGTGTGTGTGTGTGTGTGTGTGTGTGTGTGGAGGTGTTTGCAGAGATGTGTATCCAGTTCTGCACGAAAGCTGCCAACTATCCTAGAGGAAGGCAGATGGCTGAGAGAACAGAGTCAGTGAGGTGTTTGTCTGAGTGTGTGAGTCTGAAAGAAGAGTCCTCTTTGTCTTCACATAATACATGTACATGTACGAGTGTGTGTGTGTGTGTCTCGCCATAGCACATCAGTTAATCCATTATGATTTACCAGCTTGTCACACCGCTACACCTTGGCTTTAATTGCAGCCAATAGTGAAGCTACTTGAACCGAATTAATGCTCTGCACTGAGCATCACTCAATCATTTCAACTTAACTTTGTTTCTAACCCAGTTTTCATCCACCGCTGCACCACAAAGCCCCTTCTATTCTGAACCCGGCCACTAATTGAGCCTCGCCTCCGTTGCAGGAGTTGTCACCGTCTTCCTCTGCTTTGAAAAGCAACTTGCCTCTCCTCCCCTCTCAGCTCATTTAGAGCTTAGATCTTCTGAGCACTTTCGTGCATGTGTTACCGACTGTGCCCATTTTCGTCTGTGTGTATACAGGCAACACTTGGTGTCTGTGTGTGGTTGTCCCTCGGCACGGGTTATAAAGCATAGCTCAGCAGGAGTCTTGTAAGGAGGCCATAGTTGTGTGTGATGTCTGTTTGACACACCAACATGCGAAGCAGGGGAAATATACACGATGAGCTCAGCTCAGCTAACTTTGCACTAACCTCGTTCATGATCAGTGTATTGAGACTGAAAAAAAGAACAGCACTTTGAGGGGTTGAGACCAAGTCAAGACCAAGACCAGACAAGTGTGGGTCTCTCACTGTATGACACACTTATCATAAATTCTGGAACATTCAAACCATAGAAGTGCTCAACACTAACATTTAAAAGAGGTTGACAGGCTGACAGCCAGGCATCGGCTTTTGGCTGCTGAAACTGAAAATATGGTTGCCATATTTAGAGGCCTTAAATTTTGAGTAATTAAGATACTATGCAGTTATACATCAGGTTAATAATGAAAATCTTGTGAAGGGCGGTGTTAATCAACCCGTCAATGTGTGTGCCAGTTCTTGCAGCCTCCATCTTATTATGTTGTTGAGCTGCCCACTTGTGTTACTTTGAGCTCCAGTGCTTGTCTATCCCCGTGGTTCTGTATGATGTGCTACCTTGAACTAGATAACCTGATGTGTCACTTATTGAAGTCTTGTACATATATTGCAGTATAATTTTCCATCCAGCTCAAAGATGCCGGGATACTTCGCATCCAAAGACTTAATAAGTTTGCACATTTGTTTGTGATGTTGACAGGGTAGCTGAACTTCCAACCCCACATTTAAACAACTTCATTTGCTTTGCCATTGTCTCTAAAAGACGACTGTGTGCGTGCAAGTAAACGCACCAAGTCTTGTGCAGCGTTACAGTACCTGCTGTAAGTTCTGAGTGTAAAAGCAATATTTAAATATCACTTATGCAATTTATATTTATTTTTGGGAGCAGATTTAGCTTTTTGCTGTCCCTATTTTTTACATGTTTGAAAGAATTGGTTGCATTAAAACACCCCCAGAAAACAAATTAAGTTTCTCATGTAATGAAGTACTTCCTCAGTATAGTATATCCACTTTTACCCTACTTTTAATTAAGTGATCAGAACACTAACTAAAAAAGAAGTGCACCTTCACACACTCCACTCTACACCACCGGATACATCCGTATTTAAAAAATCTCATCATGTTGGCAGTCTGTCACAGAGTATAGGGTTGTGGGTTGCCATGAGCAAAACCAGGTTCACGTCACACTGACAGCTCATCTCCCCTCTGAATTGTAATTCTGCCCAACAAACTGACAACTAACAGGCCCAAAGGCTTCAAGGAGTGAGCTGACGATGACAACAACAACAACAACAACGCTACAGCATACGGTTGCCAACAGAGCTCGACCTGGCTAGTATTTTTAGGAACGTCCTTGGGCTTTTGGTGCTGACATTAAGCCCCCACTAAGGACGCTGAGTAAAAGCTCTGGCAGAGATATTCTCTGGCTCAACAGCGAGGAATTCCACTAAGGATAAAGGAATAAGTTTAAAGGCCCAGTGGATTTCCCTCCATTCTCATCCTCCTTTACTGTACAGTACATGTTTTTTTTGTCTTGAATCCATTAATTTGCAAAATCCTACTTTCATAAGTCGCTTCAGTTGATTGCCAGACCGAGACTCAAGGATGTACAAGATGGAGCAAATGTGGATTTGCGGATTAAATTACCAAAATACTTTCATAAAAAGGCGCAGTCTTAGAGTGCAAGCAAACTTGGCAACAAAGGTTCAACATGGCTGACATTCTGTGCAGAGAGAGAATGTGCCTTTGGAGATGAAGTGTGTGTCAACAGGACTGCCTCCAAGATGGTCTTCAGTTTGCTGAGTGTGCACCCAGTAGGCCCAGAAATATGAGGAGCATGCAGAATGTTGCTGAGTGTCTGGTTCGCAGACTCGACCCCCCCTCTGAGAAAAAAATCTATTGATGTGATTCATGTCTCAGCACACGGGTACAACCAGGGTCTTGTGCATGACGGCTCCTGCTTCTGCTGCTTCTTTGAAAATAAGTTCAAGATTTTTCAAGCGGCACCAACAGTAGCATCCTCCAGACCTGCCAGTTCCTCCCACACACATTCTGGAGGAGCAGTCTTGGCATGAACTCGGAGGGGAAACGCCAAAGGGGTTTGAGAACCCTGCTTTTTGAGTGCTAACAACTATGTAGCTGTGTCTGTATTTGGCAATCTCAGAGTGCGCCCAGGCATCTGCTCTCTGCAAATTACGGGTGTGAGAGGTGGATTTAGAGGCACAAATGTCAGCTCGAGTGTTTCCGTTGTACCTCTCAAGCCAGAAATTACACTCTTTCACTGTTATCTTTACTTCTACTGAAAAAAACAAGTCAATAAAAAAAGGAGATGTGACCTTAAGATGCACTCTTAAGGGTTTTGATTCATTATTTTATACTATGACCCAGGTTGCACTCATATTCTAAAAAAATATCTCGAAGACTGCATGGAGGGCCTTGTCAGCCCTTGTGTATCTATCAAACAGGGTTCCTATACATTCCTGCCCACATAATACAGGGGTTTTAAACTAAACCTTGGAATTCTGGCCTCAGAATACATAAGAAAAAAAAAACAGTGGGTTATTCTGTCTTTAATTGGAGCCTAGAGGGATCGAATAAGGATTTGAAATTCCTTGTGTCCTATTGTAGAGGATAGGAAGGAAGCTGCTGGTGAAATGGTATTTCTGTAAAAGGAGATTTTAGCCACCAGTTTTAAAGCGTCAGCTATCTTGTGCAGAAAAGGCTGTTTAGTCTCAGTGAGTAGCAGCATATTGTTGGTTTCGTTTTGATTCCTTACTCTGAAGACCTTCACTTTCCACTTTAGCCATAAATTAAGAAATCCCCTTAAATTGATATGAAATAAAACCTGGTAATGCTTTAAAATGTGCCTTCAGGACCATCAAAATAGTAAAGAATTGTTCTTGCTAAAGCTATTAAAATCTAATGAGATGCCTCCCCTACTTGTGGTGTGATGGATCCCGCCATTAAAAATGCATGGCTCCCACCAGAGATGTGAATAGCTCAAAATGACCTTGACAGAAGAAACCCCCTTGTTCTATAATCCCTACCTTTTAATTGAATCTTCTGGTGTCTTGTTGATACAATGTAAAACACTTTGTGACAAACCTGTCTGTGAGAAATAAGAAAAACACCGGGTGAATATATTTGATTTTATGTGATTGGACGCTTTACTCTCTCTCCATGTGCCTGCTGTGTCTAATCGCTGATAATGTAATTACGTTTCCATCAGTGGGAGCCCTAATGATTGACTGTGGTGGAATGTGTTATGTGCTAGTGAGATAAACCTCCCTCTCAAATACTCTGGGTTTGGTCGGATCAATAATTTCTCCCACTTGTGTTCTCCTCATTTATAATTCTGAAGTTCTTTCAATCATAATGCTTGAGGAAAGTTTCTAGGCACTGTTCCAGCATTTCTTAATAAAGGTGTTGCAGCCTATAGTGAAACCCGAGTGGACAGACTTGTATTCCCATCCTGTGTGAATACCTTGAGTTGTGTACATGTTCACTGAAACTTTGCATTAAAAGCTGCAATCCAAATTTTGGGGCATTTGTCAAGGTTGTGTGCTGTTACCAGAAATTGTGTGCATTGTGGTAAACCCAAGCTTCTTCCACTTTTCCCTTTGCAAAAGAAATATACCTATGGTCGGAGATAAAACTCAACAGTACTGCCTGTACCTTCACACATCCTAATTGGCCTGTCCGTCTTGCTAGGGAGTCTAACCAGTGTGTGTGTGTGTGTGTGTGTGTGTGTGTGTGTGTGTGTGTGTGTGTGTGTGTGTGTGTGTGTGTGTGTGTGTGTGTGTGTGTGTGTGTGTGTGTGTGTGTGTGTGTGTGTCTCTGTATTTCCCTGCAGGCTTTGAGCTGCTGTATCAGCCCGAAGTGGTGAGGCTCTACCTATCTCTGCTGACGGAGAGCCAGAACTACAACACCCTGGAGGCCGCTGCCGGGGCTCTGCAGAACCTCAGCGCTGGACAGTGGACCGTGAGTCCAGGGTTGGGGAGGGTACGACACGTAGACACTCTGTCCTTGCTCTTACTCATATGTTGCATTCTTGCAATGTCTGTCCTCGTCATTGAACCTCTCAGTAGCAGAAATCTTGGATTGTGATTGGAGCAAAAATACAGAGTCTGATGGGCTTGAGAGGAAGCACGGGCACTTAAACAAGGTGTAGCTGCTCTGCCTCTGCAAACCAACGTGTAGACTGAAATAAATCTCAATATTTAAACAAGGTAGTATCAGGTAGCTCAAACACAATCTTTGATGCTACCTTTCATGGTTAGAAAACATCTATCTAAATGGGATTACATGACTAGATAAGTGTTATAGACCAAACTTGCGTCTCTGCTAGATGTTTGCCTCTGATGATGGATGATGTGAAATCTCTTGAGCAAGGATCAGACATTTATTCCAATTAGAGGACTGTGGAGCTGCTGAAAGGCTGTCTGGCTTGCAGGCAGCCGTGAATTATCAACAGAGAAGGCTAGCAGGAAGATGCCAGTTTACGAGCAGCACCTCGGGGAAGAGCGGTCACTTATGTTTTTCAGCACAGGCTGGCTGCATTCAGTCCACGGCAGCATTATCACCGCAGCACTTTTCTTTACACTCATGTGTCAGACTGTGAACACATCCTTCAGTCCTTTAAATCCATTAACGGCCTCTACCTCGAATGGAATAAACATCTGAACTTTGTTCATCATTATTAGATACAGCCCTAAATCTCACAACTAGTGCGATAACTAGTGTTGCAATTCAGCATTAGTGATTTTCAGCTCAGGTGAGTATTTTTAGAAGAAATCCTTCTTTCTTTTCGCTGTATTTTTTTTTCATGTCGGAGCTGATCAGAGAGTCTGGCGGGGCTCAGGAACCTGTGGAGCAGCTAACCCATCACACTGTCGCATCTGGACAAAGCTGGCTCCTGCTTCCTGGGAGGATACCGGAGATGCTTCTTTAAATCCTCCTCATTCTTTGCTACAGCTTAGTTCTGTACCACTGGATTTACCTTTTTTCTTAAAGCTTACTACTGCCACCTGGTGGTTCAGCTGTGCCCGTCTCTGCTTAATTACATCTCTTGGGGTACCAGTGCTTAGAAGATAAAACCCTTTTATGTCAAACTTAATGTTTCATGCTACAAAAAAAATGAGAAGTAAAATCTACTGATATTTAAATGAGGACAAATTATACCACATGTCCACTCAGAGCCCCGCTGTGTAATGTTGCGAATTAGTCAAGCTCAAGGAGGAGTGTTGAGCTGTCTTGTAGTTAGTGACTGAATGATTGGGCGTGTGTGCATGTATGGGTTGTGTGTGAGCATGACAGCATGTATCAAAAGATCTTTGGTCATGGTGGGCTGCTCCCAGGTGGGAATCTATAGCTCTGTATGAATGCCCAAGAGGCAGTTACTGACGGAGCGGGCTCGCTCAGCCTGCCATACAGGTTAAAGGTGAAAATTATAAAAAACAGTCACACCATGCCCTCTGTCTGCCCTCCAGTGGTCCAACTACATTCGAGCCACGGTGCGTAAGGAGAAAGGTCTTCCCATCCTGGTGGAGCTGCTGCGCTCCGACTCCGACAAGGTGGTCCGAGCTGTGTCCATCGCCCTGCGCAACCTGTCCATCGACCGCCGCAACAAGGACCTGATCGGTACAAACCATTAGTGATACAACACACACTGATTAAAGGGTTGCAAATTGACACAAATACATTGGATCGTTATCTTTGTGCTACAACCAAAACCTAGCTCCATAATGGATAGGTAAACATTTCTTAAACAATACTCAAATGTCCTTATGTGCACTGAAAGAGTTATTGGTGGTATTACCGGCCTCGAAGAGATCCCTTCCTAAAGTGATTACATTGTAAGAGATGGGGGTCAAAATCTGCAGTACTCAATCTGTGAAAAATTACACTTCAACATTTAGCCAAAGCTAATGTGAGGTTCAGCAGTCTGATTAGTCAAATCAAGTGGGTAACTGTACACTAAAATGTCATCAGGTTTTGAACAGTTTTAATACTAGTTAATGCCTTGCCATTTAAACAACAGTAACTCACCCTCTGGCTGAAACACTTTGTTTTAGTTCCATAAAACACTATTACCAGCACTATTACCTGGTTAACCTTTAAATATACTTTGCCCTTACAGGAAGTTATGCCATGCGGGACTTGGTGAGCAACCTGCCCAGCGGCCAGCAGCGGCCAGCCAAAAACCTGGAGGAGGACACTGTGGTCGCAATCCTCAACACCATCCATGAGATCGTCACTGACAGCTCTGAAAACGCCCGCTCCCTCGCCCAGGCTCAGGCCATTGAGAAGCTGGTCGCCATCAACAGGACAAGGTAAGACTATACAGTACATCACATAATAATGTCACTTAACAACATGTAAACCAGCAGACTGTATTATTTAGATTGATTTATGGTTGTAAGTTGGATTTGTTTAGGATTTAATGTATCTATTAGGCTACTTTTTACACATAGGTGGCCCCAAAAGGAGTATGCACGGTTAGAGCCTCAACACTGGCAAAACTGTTTTTATCATAAAATGATCTGCCTAAAGAATGCATAGTTTACCCAAACACACTTATCTTATCTTATCTGTTTAATATTGTAAGTCAAACAAAATGTTTTGCAGACAGTGAACCAAACACTTACAATACATTCATATTCATGTGAACCATGCCAGAAGTGTGGAGATATATATATATATATATATATATATATATATATATATATATATATATACACACACACACACACACACACACACACCATGGAGACATTATACATGTAATAATTACATAATGACCTTGAAAGCAATTTCCATCGCGTTCTTTTATTATTAGTATTCATGGAGGATAATGTGATATGTCTCTGATGGCCCAGGCTTGGCTACCACAGTACTGTACTTTAATAAGCCTGAGCCCACACACACCACCGCCCACCACACATGACTTAACAGGCTTTGAGAAGCAGAGGGCAGTGTTATAACGGGGAGCTGAAGCTTCTGCTCATACAGGTGAGAGAGTAGCCTTTTCTCTAAAGCCCGAGCTCTTCACAACAACCTGGTAATGAAAGATAACATATATTTTTAAGAGGTGTCTTATATTACCACAGGGTTAACCATTCCCAACTGAAGTGCATCTGCACCCCACTTTGGATTTACGATCAAACGCACTTTTTGAAGGCTCATCCTTGTGTGATAAAGTATTGATCATACGGAGAGTCACTCTAACAAGCATTAATATACATCGTTCACTCGCAGACCAAATGGCTTCATTTCCTCAGACACACATGAGATTAGCTTTCTCTGAAGTGAGGCCACCACTCACATGTAATTAATACTGGTAGCTCAGAGGTAGCTAATGAAAGGAAATGTGCACTCATCTAGCTATGAATTAAAAACTAGAGACCCTGTAGCCACTCAGGGGACTTCACTTCTTTGAATATAGAGATTGATTTGCGTGCTAGCATACCGAGCTGTCACTGTTTGGGGTTTAGATGGGGTTTCTGACTTCATATATTTCAAACTCTTTGTTGCCCCCTCAGCCAATCAGCTCGCGAAACCAAGGCGGCGTCCCACGTGCTGCAGACGGTCTGGAGTTATAAGGAGCTGAGGAACGCTTTGACCAAGGACGGCTGGAACAAAAGCCACTTCCAGGTACAGGGCTGTGACATATAATCTGGATCCTTAGAATTGTTGTTGTAATGTCAGGTTCTTAAAGAATTAAACAATTACAGACACAATTTTTTTAAAGGGACCACGTTACCATTAATGAAGTATTTGCGTGACAAAAAATATTAGAAGCATTATCAGCTGCTTCTCATTGTGATAAATAATTAGAGATGAAGCTAGTGAGTACATTTTTCAATTCATAATGCTTGAAACATGGTATTAAAAATATTATATGTTTGCATCCTTCTTTTTCTCCCAGCCCACGTTGGCAACCACCCCTAAAGCAACCAAGAACGGCAAGCCAGGCTACGATGACACCACCTTACCCCTGATGGAGAAGAACCAAGGTCAGTTAGAGTGTGTGTGTTTGTGATTGTTGCTGTTTTCGCCTGTTAAGAGGACGAAGTAGGTGGAAAAAGGGGGAAAATATCCCAGGCCTCCTCAACAGAATGACAATAAATGTCAGTATTATTGTATTCACATGAGGACCAGTGCCTAATCTAAAGGATGAGGCTGGCGATATTCTAGATTTCTAAATCATGTGAAAAGACCAAACCCAAAGCCTTTTTGTCCGTCTCTCAATACGTTTTGAATTCCCTACCTTGTTTGTGGCTTTTATTCCCAAGCCCATTGTTTCCTGTGGAATACGTATATATTTTAAAATTAGCTCATGAACATGAATTTACATTTTTAAAAAAGCTTAAGAATTTCCTAAAACAGCTGGCCTTGTAGTATTAACAAATGTTACTCCAAGTTTATTTAATATTTTTCATTTTTTGGAACTACTATTTTTCAGCCATTGAAGATTACAAATTCGATGCCCATAACTTGTTAGCAGGCTAAATTCATTGGTAGTTTTGTCTTTTCACAGGATTTATTGACAATAAAAAAAATATAGAATGTCACCAGATTAATGTTTGAGGCAGTAAGTGATGGCATAAAGTACAGAAACCAAACAGGATCACACCTGTATAGTCCTCAAAGCAGGTTTAAACACAATACTAACATTAACGTGAAAATAGTCTGTGATTGTGTGAAGTTTCCTGAGGATATGTCTTTTTTTTCTCATGGCTATATTGAAGCGCTGTGCTTTCGACTTTACTCCTGTCATCCTCTGTGTGGTGAAGCTGTGGTGTGTTATATGTTGCAATAATGCCGTTTCACAAGGGTAAAAAAAAAAGTGCATAAAAGGGGAGCTGGAGCTTTGAACAACATACTGCTGCTGTTTTAACCAAGACCTTCAAAAGTTAGTTTTGACCAAATTTAATGAAATGTTATTGTTTAAGATGCTAACTCTTATGTATTTGTGTTGTTGGTTTTTAAATTGACGTTTTAAGGTCAGCGATATTTGAAGTGTTTATAGCTGCATCCACAATCAAAAAACTGGCTGAGAGGTTTTCTTTAACAGCAGCAGTATATGTGGGGGAGGGTGGGGGACTTGTGCAGTACATTGGCCCAACAACAAACATCTCTTTGACAGAGGAGTCAATAGCATCGCCGCAGTTTAACGTCCTGATTTTTGGCCTTGCGCCCCACTTTTTTTTTTTTTTGCATCCATACGTGCACATAAAATGCAGCACTCATGCCTGCCCACTCTTAGTTTGCATTATTCAATCACTGGCCGAGAACCATTACCCTGAAAAGCAGCAGCGTTTTGGCTCAATGACTCAATTTGTGTGTGAGCCATTTTTTCTACAAATGGCATATGAATGCTTTTCAGGCACCAGGAAATGTGGCAGTGGTGATATGATACCTATGGATGAGCTGGGTCCAGGTAAGAGCCAGACTGCATGATCATCGTTGGCCAAAGCTAGCTCTCCTCTAATCTCACTCCAGTGTCCAACAGCTTTTTGATTCGACATCTCTCCTACTAGTTCTTTAACCGTTGCCAAGATGTTATTTTTAATCCTGAAAATTCAAACCACTGAACACTCTGATCTCACTCTGATGACTTCAGACGTGAAAGTCTTTGATGCTGTATGCAAGACCCCTCTCTTGACAAGATGTTTGTACAAAGCTGGGCCTTCATTAGAAGCTTAACACCAACAGATGTGGGTGGTTCTCCACTTAAATAGAAAACACTCTTAATATCTCATATGGCAGAGCTCCTCTGCAGGGCTTCTTTTAAAGTAAATAATCCTGCAGTTGTTTCAAATATAGAACTGCAACTCTTCTGTCTATTTTTATTTATTTTTACTTCTTCAGAATTAAAGTGAAGAAGCCACTTTTAGAGAGACTTCAGGTTTTTCACTCTCTTACACAAAGACCATAAAGGTAAAAAAAAAAAAGGACAACATTACGGAGCTGGGGAAGGGGGTCAATATTCCAGGGGGAAATATAAAAAAAAAATGTTTTGGTCAAGTAACCAAATAGCTTCACTTTGCAAGGTTGGATAAACCTCATCACACCACAGACACCGCCGTTAAACACTGCCGTAATGTAAGCTGCCGAGTGCAAAACATATTAATAATGTTAGTATTTATTCATGTTCATAAAAGAACAGAAATAAACATGAAATAAAACACGTACATGCATATCTCTGGACCTTCCTTTTTAGTAGAATATATGATGACATGCTGTAGCTGTTGCTGTGGTTTGAAAAAATAATATCAGGGGTAATATTGGAAAAGCATATACAGCATATGTGCATTATCTGAGGTGTATGAGTGATAAAAGTTGTATTCATTACTGCTGAAACTGTTTTTAATCTAGACCCAAATCCTCACTGCTGTGTATTTGATTATGTCATAAAGTTAAAATACTTGAACACCTTTAACAATCCTAAAAGTTGGACCAAATAGAGAATGTGTCACGCTGAGAAGTTTTGGCCAGCTGGGGTTGATTTTCTACTACTGAGACGCTTTCTTAAATACAGGCCCTGAGTTGGAATATGTGAGAAGGCATTTTTAAAGACATTTATGGGGACAGGGTCAAAAAGTGCTTCATCTGGTTTGTTTTAAACCTACTGTGGTGGTAAACAACATGAGTGCCAGAAGGTTTAGAGAAGCGCAAGTTAAGAATGTGCTGTTTAGTCTACTCTTCTGTGTCCAACAGCTTTCGGGCACTCTTGTTAAGTGTCCGAGTGCAGAAAACCATTCATTCAGTCACTCCGCACAGGTTAAAACAACTCTAGGAATGATCTGTCGCCGTTTCTTTTTTAATCGAGGATGGAGCAGGATTAACTGACCTTTGTTCTCTGACCTCATTAGATGGTTACTCCACCATTGACCAGAGGGACAAGGACTGCAAATACAAGACGGTTGACGGCTCAGTGGACCAGACAGAACGGGAGCCATTAAAGGTACAGGCACATCTTTCCTGGACACCCGGGGGGGTCAGAGGACAAAATAATGATGTCTCATTGAAATGTCCTCTACTTCTGTGTCCCTCTCTTTCCCTCTCACTACATGTTTCCTGTGGTGGTCCTCATTAGAGGCTCTTAATCCTATCGATTCTTTAAAGAGGCTGGAAGTTGTCATTCTCTGTTGATGTTGCCCGCAACAGCACAGCGCTGTGGACAGCCTCAGATCTGAGAGCCGCCAGTTAATTGAGTGCAAGCTTATGGCGTCTGTATAGTAATTAATCTGCGAATGATTAAAGGAGCCGCCAACAAACGGGCCTCTCGGAGATGAACCCTTTGCCTTGGCAAACTGCTGCATTATCAAGTGGTCGTCCGCTTATTATACAGCCGTCTCGCACTGCAGCCAAAGTTTGTTTCTTGTTGCGCTGATTGGCTATCCAGCTTCAAAGAGGAGTCACAGGATAATGGTCTGACACGTGTCAGATGACTCAAGTACTTTTTGTAGTTTATTTTTCATCTTCTTTATTGCTAGATGAAAAGGATTTTCCCTCTGGGATTGTAAAATAAATGCAATAAAGAGCCCATTAAAGCCAGATTAGCATAAATCACTATAGTAGATGGTCTTATATTTTTGCATGCCCATGCAGGTTAAAACTACCTCTTAAAAGTCTTTCCAAGGCAAAGACTGGGTGTAAATTATGCCTGGAGCAGAGTTAATAGCCCAGGTATAATCTGGGGGTTTGGATTTTGAACAGAATTATGGTAGTTACTTGCTTTTTATTTTAAGGTGGGTAAAACCTGGGTCAACCGAATTGACCATTGCTGTGCTTTATAACTTTTTTCAAGAGTTACTCGTTTAAACTCTAAAGATGGGTCTTCATGTCTTTTGTCTTTCTTTCTGTTTCGGGTCAATTATCAGTGTAGCATTGCACATCTAAGAGAAGAAACTAAGAGACTGTAGTTAGATATATATCTACTAGTCATCCATGTGGCATTTTTCACTTACTGTAAACTAATAATCAAATTATACTGTAAAAATGGCAGTTTATTGTATGAGCCCCAGTGTCTACTTTATCCTTCAACAGTCAAATCAACTGACATGGTAGCTGAAATTAGATCTTAGGTGATCTAGGTGCTTACCCACTTTTCTGATTGCGTTTAAGGATTTATCCTCTAAAAGTTAAAGGTGCTGCAGTACTGATTTGTTTTGTTTAAAGGGGAACTTAAAACCAGACTGAAGAGCAACGTCTCACTGCCCTCTCTGGTCGAAGCTTAAATTTTGTTGCAACTCAGACCTTTGGCTTGTCAAAGGTTTGCCCAGTAATGTCACATCCTGGAGTGCAGTTCTACATCCCTGCATAACGTTAAGAAGTTAAACTGGAGGAAAGAACAAAACAAGATTTTCATCTGGTGTTATGTTGCTCTTACAGTTTTTAATTTCAGTGTTGTTTTATTTTAACTGCTGTCCCGACATACAATGACATTATGCCAGTGGAGCTATTTGTGTTGAGCTTAAGATTGAAATGGAACTTAAACTAGTGCAAATTGTATCTATTTTTAAAGATAGAATAAAACAGCTAATGCGGCAGCAAAGCATAGCAGCACAAAATAGAAACAATGGGCAGTGTCAGTTCTCAACACTGACCTCAAGCTTTAACAATCCATTTTGGTTGACAACTACTTTTCATCATATTAGGTTAACTACTTAACCAGCTGTCACATCTTGAGAGGGCTGAAACAAACCAAGTGAGAAGCCACAGACAGGAGTAATTACAGCAAACAGACTTGTTTATCTTAATAGTGTACAGGCCTTCAAGTGTTACTCCAAAGCTGGTGTCTAAGTCTGCCTTCTGTACTGTACTTCCCAGAGGTTTTCCGCCCCCTTTGAATGCAACCTGGCTGTCGAAACTGCTCTCTCCCCCTCTTTCATTTGCATGTTGTGGTTCACTGTTTTGAATCACTCTGAATTATTTCCAAGCTATCCTGAAGGCAGGGGACTAACACTGGCTTCTCTAATCCTGGATGCATGTGTATGTATGTATGTGTGTGTGTGTGTGTGTGTGTGTGTGTGTGTGTGTGTGTGTGTGTGTGTGTGTGTGTGTGTGTGTGTGTGAGAGAGAGTGTATTGGTAAAATGTACTGACCTTATATTGTTTTGCTGTGTTTTTTTTAACCCCTCCTCCTGTGGCCACAGAATGACACAAATAGGAAACACTATATCAGAAGTAACAGGCCTGCAGTCAGTCTGGTGGACGCTTGTGACGTTAAGCCCCAGCCTGTTGACTCCTGGGTCTAAATGCATGCATGGTAGGTCTGAAATAATAAAAAAGCACACTAAAAATAACCACCTTCACCTTTTGGGTTGGATTCTAGCATCCTTTGCATTGCCTGTTTGTTCATCGTTCCCGCCTCTGTTCCTTTCAACCTCACACTGTATCATGTAGCTGTCACCCTGCACCCAGAGCAGTCAGCTGGAGAAGTCACCTGGTTCTTTCCATGGAAATTAACATAATTCACTTGCAGTTCAATCTAAAAAAATGTTTTTATTTAGGATTTAATACATACATTGTATATGAATTAATCGTATTTACACACACCTCCACGTGTAGATTGAGGCAAAGATGGCGCTTCCAAAAACTCAAAATACAAAATGAATCACAAATGAGAAAACTCGAGGACTGTCGAGCTTTAGATTTCTCCACATTCAGAAGCAGTTTGCATAGGACTGTAGTGAGAGTGACACTGAGCATTAACAGAGTTTGTGTGGTGTCTTTTTTTCCAACTTTTCTAAAACCAGAACCACAAGATTAAAAGTGTTAGTTATGTGTAAGCTGCTATCATTAGCATGCCTGTCTAGCTAAATTGCCTACAGTAGTGTGGAAGCTGGTCGGGTTGCTGTCAGGGTTTAGAGTAGCCTAACATTTGCAGCTCTGTCTTGCTCTTTATTGCATCCCAGAAACCCCAGCCCATCTGGTAGCATCACAATTGCTAGACACGTTGGCAGGTCCTCATCCTAAGAGCTTGTAACATTAAATGAGAAATCATACTGTTTGAAAAAACTAACAAGTATGTAGGTTAAGTAGGTTTACATGGAATGAAATTACATTTCCATATCAGTGCTTTTAACCAACTCGTGGAGCTAACACTAGCTTGATTGGCAGCAGATAACTGTCGATTTATGTTGACTAGAAATTAAAAACCTGCTTTCATCTTCCTATGTGTTAAATAATTAATCTTGTTTTTTCAAAATTTACTGAGAATTTCAAGTGGTTAATCATGCCTATTGCAAACTGCTTTATGTGACGTGTGAGAACTGAATGCTTGAAAGGGGGGCCGGGGCACAATGAAAGTTCAATTGAAATTCTGACATTGCTTCAATGTATCCCATACTTACTTTACCACTGGAACATCCAAATCATGTCACATGGTTGACCAAGACGTTATTTTAACAACTACATGTAGAACACATACAAAGTAGATTACAAGTAGATACAAGTCTGATTGCACTGCACACCTAGCTTCACTCACTGCTTCCCCTGACTGCCTCTGCTGAGATTGGTGGCAAATGATGAGGGGGAATTATTCTTCTGCACTTCAGATGGATCCGCCAGGGACTCAGTTAAAACTTAATGAGAAGTAGTAGGGAGGAAAAAAAAAAAGATATGCACACACATAATCTTATATCTATCTACATTCGATTCAAAGATAAATAATTCATGTTAGTTGATGATTTGATGATGTAAGCCCACATAAAGTATGTCCAAGGCAGAGATGAAATGAAGGGTGAGCTCACATCAATACAGTTTACATATATATTGAGGTCTGAAGTACATGATTTGAATATTTAGTTAAGATGGTCATATTTCCCTTTAAGAGAGAGAAGAAAAATTCAGCTTCTCTTTGTGGTTGAGAGATTTCCTCAAATGTTATCCTCCTGCATCCAAGAACGGATTCATTTCTTCCTTCTACTAATTATTTCCTGGTTATGCCCCTTAGCTGTCAGGCAACAGTTTTGTTACACAAGCTACAATGAAAGAAATCTAAATTACTAATGCCCTTATACCTGTACATATTTTATTTACGATGCTTTAGTGACCTTACGAGGATTGTCTTATTAACCAACCTGAACCAGTGACTTTTGCAAAGCTGCAAGCTGATCTGGGTGAGCTTCAGTAGTTTTCATCGTTCCTCTATCAGCAGTCTTTATCTCCTCTCTCTGCCTCCTCCTCACCGCTGTTGTCCTCTCCTGTGCCAGAGGCCTCTTGTCAGACCTCACTGTCTTCCTCATCTTCATCTTCTTATGTCAATCAGTGGCCATCTGTTCAATGCATTCATCTCCATTCAATGCATTATCATAGGAAATACGTGACTCTTATTTGTGGTATTCACTGTAATTGTATCACTATAGTTAAAAAAACAACAACATGTTTATAGGTAATAATCAGAATCATCAGGTAAGTCATTTTCACTTCATTGAGCAAATGCAGGATTTCAGCCAACTCATTAAGCAGATGTTTTGCTGTCTCTTGCCTCCGTTTGCCATCTGGGCTGACATGATTGAAGCATTTGCTGACTGTGATGTAATTTGTCAAGTACTGTGATAATGCCAGCTGATTGTCTTGCTGTCTGTCATGAATGCAAAACTGGAGAGTTTCACTCTGAATTCACATCCATTGATGGCAAAATGTGGTTCATGCTCTTAAATATATATATATATTTTTTTATAAAATGTTTAATGAAAATGTTGGTGATATACATTATTTTGTCAACAAATCCCATGAAAAGACCCAAACCAACAATGACTTGATCTTAATTCTAACTATTATCTGTGTAGCAACGTCTTATTCCTTTGTACCCTAGAGGTTTTCTTACAAGCATGGTACATGTGTGGTAATCTTCAGCTGAAAATAGACTCCAACAAATGCACTATTTATGTTTGAGAAAGATTTGAGATATCCTTGATGATAAGGACGCAAAGAGGTGAGGTGTTACACGTAAAAAAGTAAAGAAATCATAAATGCATTCATAAAGTATACCCTACCTCAGCCGACTTGAAATGGAGTGGCTGCATCACCCTGGTAACTGTACTACCCGTGGTTAAGCTGTGTTTAAAAATCATTCATTTATTTTGGCCACTTGGAGGCAGCAGCGCTTCAAGCTGTAAAAATGAACACATGATGATGAGAACAGTAAGGCCAAACCAAAACAGTAAAGTTGCAGGCTGGAAAACCAAAACAATGAGCTGAAAGATGCTAAAATGCTCCGTAGAGCTGAGAAGAGCTTCTGAGTCAAGTCACTACAAACACACTAAAATTGTTGATTAGTTCAACTTTACATATTCAGTGGGACTGAATGAGCTTGAGGCTGAGTGCTACAGTGAGTGTAGGGAAGTCTTGAAAGGACGTATTGAGAGAAAGAAAGACTAACTCATTGTTGGTTTTGATCTTTTAATGAAATTTGTTGACAATAAGAAAAATAAGTTATTATTATTTGTCATGATTGATGTCTTTTTTGTAGCATTTTTGACTGAAACTCTTCATAAGTTGTTTTCAAAATTCAAACCATATGGGTGTTTTTTCTAATATGTTTCTCTCTTGTCCACGTGCTCCAGGCTTAAAATAACGACACCCCAGCTAGAGAAGGATCTCTCATATCATCACTGCCATTTCACATGGAACTCATCTTTGGAGTTGGACTTTGTACAGAAAAGAGGATAAAAAAATAAAAAAAAAGATCAAGACAGAAACTACCCAGCAGGAGCCAACATTCTCATGCTTTTCAGAAAAAGAAAAAAAAAGAATAAAAAAGTGATTACTCCTACTACTTTCTCATATCTACATTCCCACTGGACATCATGTGAATTTTACAGTGTTGACTCTTGATGAGCTCTACCGCTGACACGAAACGGACAAAAGGACGGTGCTGGTGAGGGAATGGAAGGATGAAGGGCGAACAAAGTGAGGTGAAGGAAAGCAATGGAAAGGGAATGTGTGTTGGAAGGAAACCTGTGGGAAGCTGGAATGAGTGGTTACCGCATTTCAGTTTTCACATTTGGAAGAAGTTCATGCTTCAATTTTGTAGGTTTTGGAGAATTTAACTTTGAGTTGGTTTTCAGGCTTTGGTAATTTGACATGAACAGGTACGGAATGGTGTATTTGAAGGTCACAGAATGTTGTTTGCAGGTTGGTGTGAGAAAGTAAAATGAGAGAAAACGAGCCTGAGAAGAACTGTAGCATAGTGGATAAACATGTACACCCAGCAGTCTGCTCTCAAAGACATTTGGTTCACTGTGTTTATTTTTTTTTAAAGTGCACTGAGATGCTTTGAAATCAAAAGTTGTTAACAAGTGATTGATGTTCATTCGTAAAGTGAGATCTGCAAGTTGTGGTCCAGAGAAAGGAAAGTGACAGTGTGTACATCACATGGAGAAACAGTTTCTGTTGACACTGCATCGCAAAAGTAAGCTAAAATGGAAACCAACCGTTTCTGTTTCATCGTGGTCAACATGTTGACCCTCACTCACAGATCTGTGGTTACTTGTGTAACCACTCACATTGTGCAGTGATGCAGTTTAATGAGTTTCCTGGCTGGTTGCTCTTTGTCAATGATGTGTATTAAAGAGGATATAAGGCATTTTGTTTATAAATGATTCGTGTTTTTGAAAAGAGAGGCGGAAGTTTGTTCTCTTGATGAAAGGGTAGATCTAAAAGCAGTTTTTTATTTTTGTTGGGTTTTATATAAATGTATATTAGGGTCAAAAGGAAAAAAAATGGAAAAATGAAGGAAAAAAAAAAAACAAGCAACAAAAATTACCGACTTCTTAGTTGTATATTAATATCACATTGTTTGGAAAGCACATCTCATTTGATAAAGGCTCACCATGTTTGTAAACAAGAAATAACCATGTAACTTAAATGTGTGTCAAATATTGTCGAGTTACGCCGACGATCACCTATTTATATTTTGTATTTGTCCAAAAAAAGTAAAAGAAAAAAAGTTTATCTGCAGTGTTCTTTCTAAAGGCAATGAATTCAAGGTGTCTGACAGCCACTGAATCTTCAAACCAGACACTCTGGAGGGGTCAGAGGTCAGACTAATGAGATGGACAAGAGACGGTGTGTTAATAAATGTTCTTTAGTTTTTCTTCCTGATGCATTCAGATCAAGTTTCCGCCAATCCCGAAACCCTTCTTCAACGGTGCATCTTAAAGAACTATTCAGTCGTGAGCATGAAGAAAAACTGTACAGATGTTTATATTCTATTCTTTCCAAGTGCCAGTTTTTTGTGGTGTCATTTGGATATTAACTAATTCATTCATGTGCAAGAAGAGAGTATGGGAGGACGAGTAGATCTGGGTGTTTGAGGCAAATTAAAGAGTTGGATCACACTGTACAAAAACAAAAAAAACCATCAAGTTTGGTCATATAGTATATATTTTTACAACGTTCTAGGGTGGACAGTAAAGATGAAGAAAAGCAGAGTGATACAAAATCATATTGACATTATTGACAGTCTGTCAGAGGGACAGAAAGAGAATCCAATCCAAGTTGGCATCACTCATGCGTCATCAAGGCGAATGGCATGTGCCTGCATTGAAGTCTGATTTTTCTTTGTGACGTATGTGACTTTATAAAGCTTGCATATTTTACACAGTGTTTACAAAGATGTATGTTGTGGTAAAAATCAATAAACTACAAAAAAACTTACTGTATAGATTTTAATTTCAGAGGTTAAAAAAATTATAATGATACCCAGCATCCCTTTTGTGTGTCCTCAGAAGTGTGTGCTTTTCATTGGACAATACTGAACCCTTAGAACAAAGACCCAAATGACTGTCTATTCCTGACTGCATTTCGCAGTGCCACAACCAAAGGATCTGGAGTTGTATTTACATGCATTCAGAACTGGGGGGTTTGGTTTTGTGGATGAACAACGCATTGTAAATTCACAAAATAAAGAGCCAAGCAACTGTGCTGTAAAAGAAATGCAGGACTCGGACACACATCGAATCAAACAAACCTACCTGTGTAGATATAACAGATTCAAGACCGTCAAAATAAAGTAACTGTACTACTCAGTAGCAGATGTGTTTGTACCTATCATGTGCCTTAACCTTTTCCATGGTAGATAAAGATAAGTGTGTTTTATATAACTTTATTCCTCCCTTTCAACTGTCATCTCTCCATTTTGTCTGTTCACCTTCCCCTCCCCCTTCTCCACCTGTGTCACCCTTCCTCCCTTTTGCCTTCACTCAAGTCACTCATTCATTCTTCATGCACCCCCTTCCCCCACCGCCCCCCCCAAACCCCTAGTAGGATAGACTGTTGGTGGGTTTCTGCCTTGTATTACATTGTATTATAAACTTTTAAAAAGATAGTCATTCAAATAATGATTTTGATTTTCCTAGAGGAGTAAAGTTGTTAATGCTTTCGTAGCGAGCAGAAGCGATGCCACAGTGACAGAATGTATTATGTTAATTTTACTAATACCCAGAGGCAAATATTACGCTTGTTAAACATAACGGAAAAATACTGGTTTGTAGAGTATACATTTGGTGTGTTTTCAATAAATCATGCCTGGAAAGAAATTGTTGCATGGCTCTGTGTCTTGTTATTTTATTTTTTATGTCATTATAGTCATGACAGCAGCCCTAAAGCTAAAATGCTCATTACAAACATCACAGAAATGAATAGGGTCAGTTAATCCAAACAACAAAAGTAAAGTCTAATTTGGAGTGCTCACAGTGAACAATTTACACTGGAACTACTTTTTGTGTTGACTTTGTCAATGATATGACCATCACAAATGGAATTTGATTTAATCTGCATTGGATGGCAGTGACAGCAGAAATATAAGAGATGCATATCTCAGAATCTGTACAAAGTAAACCAAAGCCGCCTGCATTTACCACTGGAGGTAATTGAGAAAAATTAAGCTCCACTCAGTTCCACAACTACTACTGAAGAAAGATGTTGAGGTACCTTTAGTGTACTGTACTTAAGCTTCTACTGCACTAAATCTCAGAGGCAAATATTACACATTTTACATCCACTACATTTATTTATAACTTTCCAGATTCAAATTATTAATATATGATTATATAATAAACCAATAAATTATGATATTATGATATGAATAAGAGTTTACTTATTGGTAGGGGGACACTCACAAACTACTCGGCACTATACTGTATAAAGTTTACAAACTATAACAAATTTAAATTTGCCTCAAATTAATCAGATGCAATATTCAGGCTAAGTACACATTAATGCAGCAATCATATGATAATATAATACATTATTTATAAATGGACCATTCTGCATGATACATTTTGTTTCTTTTAGTCTATGTTGATGCTAATACTTTTGTTCTTCTACGGAAGTACATTTTTAATGCAGGAACCTTATTTGTAACACAGTGTTTCTGCACTGTGGTATTGCTTCTTATTCTTAAGTAAAAGATCTGAGTACTTGTTCCACCACTGCATTTAGAAAAATACAGAAAATACAGTGCCTGTTCCTGTATGCTATGAAAGTATTGATTCTGATCTAATTCTGATTCTGATTCTGAAGTAGACAGTGTCACAGTTGTCGGGGACCTGGATCAAGGAGATAATGTTACATTGCTGCTATGCATGAACTTATCCACAGGAAAGAATGATACATGTTTGCCAATACATATGATATGTAAAAAATAAAATAAATAATTTTAGCCAATGTTTGTACATTTCCTTTATATTATTTACATTTGCTATATGGAAACAGTATGCCAATGTTTCAAAAGGGGTACTTTCATGTGTTCTACCAGAGTGTATAGACAGTAGGTTTTACACTAGGATTATGAAGGCCCACATAAGTAAATTGCATTAAATCTCAGAATTATTCTATTGCATTAATTGCGATTCTAAATTTGTATTTAACATGACCAGTCTGTAATTAATTTGCTGCTGATATTTTATTAAATAATAATAATAATAAGTTTTAATTTCGAGTCGACTGTACGACCCATTTCTCATCAGGCAATAGTCTAGACAGCACATACCCGGCCTGGGTCCTTTCATAATAACAACATGGCTGCCCTCTGCAGGGGCAGACACCGGTGGAAAAGGACAAATTGTTTGCATGTTTTGACAAGAAACCTGACAGGTAACCATATTATTGTATGTTCATTGTGTGGATATGGAGGACGGAACGGGCGCGGGTTAATGGCTGGGGTTGTCTCTGTTCGCATGCAACTAAGTTACAAACCAGCAGCGCTGATGTAACTCTGATGGAGTTCAACTAACTGGAGGATCTGATGCTTATTTCTATCCTGTTAATTAGTGTAAATTACTTCCACATTCACCTGGTGTCCTCTGCCACTCAAGCCATCTCTACTACTATGTCAACTGCATTTGAAAATGCGTTTTGTCCTGTGGACTATGGCCCCAGGAGTTTATTACATATGTGTGTGTGTGTGTGTGTGTGTGTGTGTGTGTGTGTGTGTGTGTGTGTGTGTGTGTGTGTGTGTGTGTGTGTGTCTGTCTGTCTGTCTGTGTGTGTATGTCTGTCTGTGTGTGTGTCTGTCTGTCTGTGTGTATGTCTGTGTGTATGTCTTTCTGTGTATGTGTGTGTGTCTGTGTGTATGTCTGTCTGTCTGTGTGTGTGTGTGTGTGTCTGTCTGTCTGTCTGTCTGTCTGTCTGTGTCTGTATGTCTGTCTGTGTGTATGTCTTTCTGTGTGTGTGTGTGTGTGTGTGTGTGTGTGTGTGTCTGTCTGTCTGTGTGTATGTCTGTTGTCTGTCTGTATGTATGTCTTTCTGTGTGTGTGTGTGTGTGTATGTCTGTCTGTCTGTGTATGTCTTTCTGTGTGTGTGTGTGTGTGTCTGTCTGTGTGTCTGTGTCTGTGTGTCTTTCTGTGTGTGTGTCTGTCTGTCTGTGTCTGTGTGTGTGTGTGTGTGTGTGTGTGTGTGTGTGTGTGTGTGTGTGTGTATGTGTGTATACAGTATATGTGAGGTTAATGCAAACTAATAGGTTCATAGCTATACTGTTTACTTCAGCTTGCACTGTCTACTATGTATGCTCGAACAGGAAAGTACGACTATGACCTGGTGGTTGTTGGAGGTGGTTCAGGAGGTCTTGCCTGTTCCAAAGAAGGTGAGATGATCTTTAGAACTTCTTGCAACGATGCTTTGCACACTGCTGTCTTTCTAATACCACGCTGACGTTATATTTGCATTTACAGCAGCACAGTTGGGACAGAAGGTTGCTGTCCTAGATTATGTGGAGCCATCGGCTAAAGGTAAAATACATTTTTCTGAACCTGTTGTGCCAGATAATTACAAAAATGACAATTTGTTGTTCGATGATTTTAAGACACCATTGTTGATTCATTCTCTAAATGCTTTTCCAAACAGGTACCAAGTGGGGTCTTGGTGGTACGTGTGTTAATGTTGGCTGCATTCCTAAGAAGCTCATGCACCAGGCTGCTCTACTTGGCACTGCGGTCAAAGATGCTAAGAAGTTTGGCTGGCAGATCTCAGGGCCAATCAGTCATGACTGGTAGGTCAATCAAACGTTTTTATCAACTTAAGGGAAAAGTAACCCTGATCAATCAAACAGATTGATACATGTTTCTAAGTAGCTAAACAGCACCATCTAGGGATGTAATGGCAATATGACAAAAATGCTACTTGTGGTTGTAAAATGTATTATTATAGTTTATATAATTAATTCTTATTTGATGGCAATGGGGTTGATGCTATTGCTTTGAAGGTGCACAAATACAATTACTACGTAATAACTTTTACCTACTTATTATACTATTTAATACTCTGTTCTTGCTCACTGCATGTATTACCTTTTTAAATGATGTATTCAAAGATAAAAACACAATTCACAAGGGAATATGAGTCTGCTTACGGGCCAGATGGAAGAATCCTTAAAACATGAAGAACAAAAGCACCTGTAAATATAATAGGCAAAAACCCAAAGCTGTGAGTTATGTGAAAAGTGCTTTTATGGTGCTCTGAAGGGCCAAAGAATTATAGTTTGTCCAATTCTAATTTGAATGTATGTGGTGTTAAAAACCACAACATTATTTCCATGTTGATTTCAATTAACTATCCCTGTAGCCGACACAAACAAAGTAACTACTTGCAATCACAGGTACAGCATGAAGCATCTCCTCCTCTGTGTAGTGTCAGTTTGGTCAGTGATGCAGTGGTCAGGTAAGTTTATAGTATTACCTCTGATGTGTTTTCCAGGGACACCATGGCAGAGGCTATTCAAAACCACGTCAGGTCTCTGAACTGGGGTCACAGAGTTCAGCTCCAGGACAAGTAAGTGACACCAGCTCTGCTCACTCACTCATTTGTCAAGATAAACTTTCATAACCACAGAGTTTCCGTGATCAATCGATTATTTAAATGTTCTTTAAATTTTTGCTCATTTGTATGACATGAGCAATTGCTGAAGGCTGTACATTTCTGTTGGCACACAGCTGAAGGATTGATAGTCAGCGACCACATGTTGATTGAGTGGATGGCTGGAGGGCAAACAGGTGTCAACCTCTGTGTGAATGTGGCCAAGCTTAACCTAAAATGTTTCATTCCAGTGAGATAATTATCTGGGACGCAACATATTAATAATGCTGATAATATTATTACATTTTCCTTTAATTAACATTTAGCCTTGAGAGAACAGCAAAGAGGCATTATTAACCACATTAATTCCAAGTGTATTCAATACAAATGTGAAAAGTACCTAACAGTTAGTACATGGATATTTAGAATAGCAGTTGTGGGTGAATAGATTTTTGTGACCAGGTGTATCTTAGCATTGTACAAATTGCAATTTGTCATGATCATACTAACCAATAAATAAAAAGTATTTTTGTAGAAATTAATTTGAATCAAAACATAAATTCACTCCGTATAATTAATTATATGGATTGAAATTAATTGTGATCATTTTAAATTAATCTTCCAACAATTAATTCCAATCAAGTATTTTTTTAATAAACAATCTCTTTATGGCAATGGCACGCCTACTAATCAGAATCGTATAATAATGAAGACAAATTTTCTTTTACAATTAAAATGTTTCTTTATTGCTTTATACAGAGGAACCAAAGCTGAATGTATGATGTTACAATGGATTCAAATAGTTTGTTTTCACTCCAGAAAAAATGGCCATAGAAACTTCTGAAACCACCTCTGCATCATAATCCACCTCTCCACTCTTGATCCAGATGCTCAGTGTGGATGATACTGAATCATATATCTCAATATTTAATCTGCATCCCCTGTCCTCCTGTTGCTGTAACACTAAAACAACAATGTACTAACGCATGAAGAACATAACGCAGCCTGGCCCAGCCTCTTCTCTGTGCAACGAAATCACGTTTTTGTTCGCATCTCTTGAGTTAACTTTGCGATAGTCACATTACATTTCAGCTGATTAAAAACATAAATTGTAGAGAGTATTTAGCGGGAATTGGCAGGAAATAAGTGAGAGAAATGGTGAAGGGGGATTTTAAGCAAATCCACAACAGCAATGCAGTTGATCTGCTCTACTACAGTAGGTTAATGCACTACCAGGAGCAACCAGCTGTTCATTCTGTGTTCTGCAGGAAGGTGAAGTATCTGAACATCAAAGGAAGTCTGGTGGATGAACACACTGTCAAAGGACTAACTAAAGCAGGGAAAGAGGTGGGTGGCTCATCTTTGTATTTATTTATATAGATTCAATCAGTCCCTTATGATTATTGGATTACAACTAGTAAGACCACATAAATAAAATGTATGAGGGACTTTTTAAAACATGTCTAGTATACTTGTTAAAAACCTTAAAGAACCTTTTTCCCCCCAACTTTTCTTAAGTTTGACTCTTATTTGGCTCTCAGGGCTTCCATTGGTTTCATGGATTTCTAAATACAAATTTGATTTTGCTGTCACTTTTTAGTGCAGAGTAAAATCAGCATTTAAATAAGATTTTTTGTTTCTTTCTGCTTCTTATTGAGTCATTAAATTGAAGTGCAAAATCAAATTTCAACACCTTCATACCTACTGAGTGTGCTGTTACTTGTTTCAGTAATAACAAAGGGTTTCCATCATCGCCTGAATGCAGAGCACTGTGGAGACCACTTGCTTTCATTTGACATATCCTTGTTTTTTGAAGGATATGAACAAAAGCTATTACTTCACATTTCCCTCCTCTCTCATACAGACGGTCCTGACTGCCAAGAACATTGTGATCGCCACAGGTGGACGGCCCAATTACCCCATAAATGTAAGTTACATTGCCCCCCCTCCCCGCATTTTCCTCTGCCAGCATGTGTTGTTTGGTTGACTGGTTACCAGATACGCAGAACAAATGAGAAAGAGTGACCTCTGAAGTGATGTAAAAGGTGGTTTGTGAGCATAGCACTATGGAACACGTACTGTACAAGCCTTAACACAGAAAAGATTTTAGAGAGCAAACTGTTTGTTTTGTTTTATTGCTGGTTGATATGTTGATAGTTCTGCTCACATCTTTAATTATTGCTACAGATCCCAGGAGCAATGGAGCATGGCCTCACCAGTGACGACATCTTCTGGCTGCAAAAGTCGCCTGGGAAAACGTAAGCACACCCTCCACCTACTGACAAACATTACATTACATTACATTACAGTCATTCAGCAGACGCTTTTATCCAAAGCGACTTACAGGAAGTGTATTCAACATAGGTATTCAAGAGAACTACTAGTCACCAGAAGTCATGAGTGCATCTCCTTTCTTAAACAAGCATCTTAAAGCATAAACCAGAGCAAAAGTATAGTGCAGAGGCAAATTACTACGAAAACAATAATTGCAACAGACTAATACGAATACAATAAGTACATTAAATCATATTATTAATCAGATATTACACAGTCAGGCCCCTCCTCATCTGATTATATGCTGTGATAATGGGCTGCATGCAGTGTCAGCTACGCCACAATGCTGAGGGTGAAAAGTCCTGGTCATTTTGGTGATTCTTCTTTCTTTTTTTTTTTTTGAAAACCGCCAAAATTAAAGACTGTGAACATCCACGCAAATATATAGCTGTTTATATTTTGATACGACCCTTAAATGCATTATTTTAGTGTGGGTATTATAGTTGGCGTCGTTCTTATACAATGGGCTACAAGGGAAACAGAACCTCTAACCTCTGCAGTATTAATGCCTTGCTTTAACTCACCGCGCTGACACGACACGTCCCACTGTCACGCACTGTAATCATTCATCAGTGACATGGAGTTTGTTTTTCTCCCTTCCTGTCAGCCTGTCTTCGCCTCATGATTCCGATTAGCGGCGTGCATCATGACCTTTACAGAACAAGCCCTTTAATCCAACCATTTAGCCGCTGTCATCACCTGGTTAATTGGTCTTTCCCTGATGTTTCCTCTTGGCAAAACGTGCAGACGATGACGAGTGGTTGTGGTATACCTGGGTACTGGTTGTTTGCTTCACAGTGACAGATGAGTGGAAATAATTATTCCGATATGTAAGCCTCATATGTGTCTAGGCTGCCTGCACCTGGAGCGATTTATTTATTGTTTTGAATTAAATGTATATATTTTAAATGCAGATATTTAATTATTTGGCTTATGATCCGTGCTTGTGTTTTTGGAATTAGGCAGAAAGCACTTTATTAAATGTTTTTCAGTTCCTTCTAATGTTGTAATGCTAAAATGTGTGGTAATCCTGTACGGAATATGTTTAGTAAAATGTATGCTATTTAACTTTCTGACCACTTGGTGGCAATGCAAAATCATTTATACACATTAACATGAGTGCACTAAAGCCATCCTTAAAAACTATTACCACTGTAACATTCCCCCATTCAACAAGACACTTTTGTATATGAAGCAGAATTATCCACTTGAGTTTAGGAAGTCCTTTGATGTAAGAGTGATGGTTAGTGGAGTGCTCTGCCTCCCCGCAGGCTGTATGAAGTTAGCATTAGCTTTAGCTTCCACTGTAAGGGTAAACCACACACTCTGGCCAGAGCTTGAGATGTTGTTGTGCTGCCGAGCTTTCAGCTGTGCAGGTGAGGTCCAAGAGGCTGTTTTCTGCCGGCAGGGCTGGTTGTCGGAGGGGAGTCTAGGCGAGTGACGGGTGTCTAATGGGTCTTGGAACACAAACACACCTGAGTGACAGATTTGGCCCCAGGATTCAAAGCCCAGAGCTGGCTGCCATCATTATGCTATCAGGAGAAAGCAGTGAGTGCATGCCAGTAGGACTGTGATACTAGTTTACCAATAGGCCAGTACAGGAACGAGTTAGAATGAAGGTTTGTGTTGTGTGTCTAACACCGCTTGTGTTGTGGTGGACTAGGACCGCACTTCCTGGGAATATCTTTCAGCAGTGTATTGCAAGAACCACATATGGCTTTCCAGCTGTTGTATTGAAACAAAACATTCACAGGGTCATAGATGTACTCGTGTGACTGTGTTATACCATGAACAGCGTAGCAAAAGGTCCCTCGACAGTTACACTCTACCATCGCAAGCTACACAGCTGCCCTGGCTGCCACACGTATACCCCTTCCAAACTGGCAGATTACGGTAACTTAGTATCAATATCGAAAAGAGCTAGGAACTTGTTTTCTTTCCCAGGGAATAGTCCAGAATGAAAAGTAGAAGTAAAGATTCTGCAACACATAAAGTGTATGAATTCTACATCAACACATTTGTACATTCAAAAAGATATATTCAGTTCTCCTCAGGACGCCTAGAAAAAGTAGAAAATATAAGACCAGAAAAAGTTTCCTCTAAATCCATGGTATTTAACAGGGATTTCTAATGCCCTGTTCATCATTTTGTGCAATATATAGGTCTTATAAATGTCTTCTATGAAAATGTTCTCTCAGTCAGTTAATTATCTTTTATACTGTACTATTTCACAAGCTTTTCTACTCCGACAAAAATAGAACACGAAAAAATTAATTTAAATTTAAGCTTTAAGTGAGCTCATAGAAAGGCGTGGAGAGATCTGAAATATTCCACGTGACATGCAAATCATTTTCGAATATTTCTTTGTTGTTTGTTTGTGTGTTTTTAATTTTTTTATTATATGGACAAAATACATTTATTAGTTGTTAAGGTTTTAATGGTTGAAAGGCTGATTCGAGTCATCCTCATTGTTTCATTGTCATGCAGTCCTTGTAGTTTTATAAAGATTAAAAACCAAAACAGTGACTGAAATATGTGAAGCCCAAGCATGGAACCGTGGTCAATTAAAATGCCTTCATGTAGTACAAAGCAACATTAGACAAAAGTATCTAAGTTGGACTGTAACCAAGCCTTTGCAACAAAACCCCCACATGCTCGACATACCACAGGAGGAGTAATTAAACCTAGTGTTTATCGGTGATGGAGCTTCTGAACATCTACCCAAGGTTAACAGGCCGCCACCAGACAGGCGATAGACGGTCCTCTTCAGGAGTTCCACGCTTCTCCTCCCATTGGCAATGGCTCCCTTTATTACACACACTCCTAGCTTTCATGCCTGTGATTCTTCCTGTGATCTAGCATGGCAGTTTGTCTTAAACATAGACAAAAAACTTTAAGTGGGGAACAGGAAATGGATTAATGTGGCTACATTTTTTGTGAAACTGACAATATGAAAATTGTTAGAACAGGACGGATTCCGGTAAACAGTGTATGCCTAATAATATAGGTATGTGTGGTACATTACATGGATATAATTCTCCCCTGCCCTTTTGAGATATCTAGCCTGTGGACAGAATTTATTGAATGTTTCAACAATTATACACATGTTGTATTTGAATATATAGGTTTTTTATGTATTATATGGACACAAAATGCAAAAGAAAACAGATATATAGATGTACAAAGAAAAATTAGGAAACAACAACAAAAAATCACTTACAAATAGTTTGTAAGTCCATCATTCTGTCATGAATAAGCTACATTTCGTCATCAAACGCTACAGAGTTGGTAATGTAATTTGATTTCGAAGAAGTGCAGAAAGTGCTCCTTATTTTTTGGAATGTCTATAGATTACTTTTTGTAGCCTTTGTCCATTTTTCCATGACCAGGTCAGCTTGAGAACCTGTCTTCTTGCCCCCTTACTGTCATCGTTGTTAAACGGGGTCAAAAGGATTGTAAAAGATCTCTAGCATCATCTTTTCGATGACAAATGTAGCAGCTGTACAGACCCAGACCAATGTACAATGAGAAGGAAGACGGCTAGATAAAATGAGACAGTTTCTCAGCGATGAAAGTGTAGAATCAAACTAAAGCTCTTTGCCTAATCTTCTCTAAGCCACCTCACAATATGTGCTAAGTGCAGCTGTGCATTACACAGACACAGAGATTGAGGGCACCGGGGCTTTTAGTGGTTTGTTAGCATGGACAAGTGCAGGATGTGCCTCAGGCAGCCTGAGCTGTCAGGTGGAGCGGTACCTAAGGGAAGGATGTCTGGGTTGGAAAGGTAAAAACAAGGGAGAGAAGATCCATGTGGGTGACGGGCATCACTCAGCCGGCTGATGTGTGGACTTGAGCCCTGAACATGGTACACTCCATCTGCAGGGATTAGCCTTAACGCTGGCAATTAGCCCTCCGCAACGCTACAGATCTCAGGTCTGGATTAGAAGTGTGATTCACCTGGACCACACACACACACACACACACACACACACACACACACACACACACACACACACACACACACACACACACACACACACACACACACACACATAAAGACTCTCACTGCAAGTGCACAGACCTTTTACCGTCCCCATAATTTACATTTCCTTCACACGTCTTCACCTCCCACTTGTTGTGAAGTTTAGTAATTCAACGCCTCTCTAATTCTAGTATTTTTTTTGGACTTGCTTCATTTTATTTGGCACGGGCTACACAAATGATGAGATGTATTTTTGTTGTATTATTAGTTTGGCTAACAGCTTTGCTTAATTTGTGTTTTGCAGGCTTGTGGTTGGAGCCAGCTGTATCCTTTGTTTGCCAGAGAGCTTGTAAATGGAGCCACTGTATAATTTCTGCTGGATATCACGAGGGATATAATGATATTATTAACTTAATAAATGCATTGGCATCAAACCAGTTTCAAATAGTATTACTGAATAACTGTTAGCATTTGTCTTAAACTCAGAGTACCATATCCGTAGTACTACACTGAGATCTTCAGAGATACTTCATGTACAGGTAAACCATGATAAGAAAAAAAATCATGATATTTAAGTTTTCTTGTTTACATGCTACTGGATGACTTTTTGTTGTCTAAGAGTGTCAGTCTGTATGCGTTATGGCCACACATCAAGTGCTACTGTACATTCTAATCAATAAAAGTATCAATAAAGTCCTCAACCTGGTGTTGCTCAGATGTGGCTCTGGAGTGTGCAGGCTTCCTCACTGGCATTGGCTTGGACACCACAGTCATGGTCCGCAGCATCGCCCTCCGGGGGTTTGATCAGGTATTGCTCCTTGAACCACATCTGCATATTCTGCATAATTATGATTTTTTTTTTTTTTTTGTCATGTCTGAATGTGGATATTCTCTTTCGGTTTATGCAGCAAATGGCAGGTCTAGTCACAGACTACATGGAAGCATATGGGACCAAGTTTTCATGGAAGTGTGTCCCAAAGAGTGTGGACAAGCTTTCTTCAGGAGCCTTGCAGGTGACCTGGACCGACACCAACACAGGCAACGAACACAAGGACACCTACGACTCTGTGTTATGGGCAGTTGGTGAGTGCATGTCGCTGCGTGTGGGTCACATGTTGGGGTCAGTTCACTTAAACCTGAAACAAGCCTGAATACGTGTGATAATGTAGAATTTAACATTTAGGTAATATGCTTAAGAAACCATTCTCACCCCCTCCAACTGGAGGTCACAGGGTCAGGTTTAAACAGAGAGAAACATCTTGAAGTGGTAGAGGCTCATTGTGTTGCTTCTGGACACTTCAGTAGAGCACACGCCAAAGCTTAAGACTTGAGACTTGGACAGAAGTCAGACTTTAGTCACAAAAGTGAGGGCTCAAGACTTGACATAAGACTGCATGATAAAATCCGAGACCAATAAAAAAAATAAGACTGCGTCAGGCATTTCTTACATAAACTCACCTTGAATATTTCACTTATTATATAGCTTTGAAAGGAACATTTTCAAATCTGTGCTTTTGCAATAAGACTTGCAGCTAACCTTATATGTTTAAGACCTGGCCTTGTCCGATTGAATCAAGAAGTGACTGAGAATTGTCCCTACTGAATAGAGACTTGTCTCTGACTTAAACCTTGGACTTGATTTGGACTTCCCCCAAAAGACAAAAAAAAACTGCTCTGACTGATGCCTGAGCCTTAATCCTGTACAATCCTTAAAATAAAACAACTTTGCCAAAGTCTTTTATATTTCAGATACTAAAATGGCTGAATTATGACAAACTCGACTTTGCAAGTTTGTTCAATTTGACAGTGAATCAGTGCAATTCAAATTACAGTAAATAACCTATTATGCCCTATTTTTAAAACCTCTCTAGGTAGTACATGTAAATAAACCAGTCTAAATGTTCCCCATGTATTTGTCTGAATGCAAACAGAGGTATGACTATTCTCCCTGCTATCATCAATTTCATTGTCATCTTCAATAGACAGCAGTGTCAGCATATAGCAGAGGAATCAAGGCTAAAAACAAAGTGATAAAGCCTTAGTGATGGGAATGGCCAGGGGAAGTGTTAATCACCCACCGCTGGCTCTCTGGTTGGAGAGAGAGGCAGGACTGGGCAGGATGCACCCAGACACAGGGTCACCACGTTCCCCTCTTTGTTCTCCCGCTCTGGGCCTTCCTGCCCATGCCAGCCCTGCGGAAACCAACCCCGCATCTGTCACTGCCACCCCTGCCCGCGGCGGCCCTCTGCCTGCCATTACCACCAGCATGCTCATCTATCCATGCTCTATTCTATCTTTCCACTTCTCCCGTTCCATCAGAAGTATGAGTAACAAAAGAGGGAACTTTCAGGGCCACTGCCGTCCGCTTATATGTGTTTCTAAGACAGCAGAAGTGCTTCTGAAAATCCGGCTACCAGGCTTTTCCAGTGCACAGACTGTCGCCTTTGAGTGTTGTGAGGAGGGTGAGAGGGTCCCCTCATGCTCTATGCGTGTGACAGCGACAAGGATGTGCGTGACCCTGGAGCTGAGATGACGTTGGTTCTTCCCTCCCTGGGCGGAATTCCCACATCGTCTCAGCGTTTGACTGCTAGTGAGAATGATATTTGCATTGACTGCATGTAGGTATTCTGACTTGCGTGCGACGCTGCGAGCCTGATGTTTCCTATATCCATTAGAACAAGAGTTCTCACACAGACAGGACATTTTGTGACCAGGCAAATTATTTTCAATTCCAATCCACAGTGCACCAATCTATGAAGTATTTTAAACCTTTTATTTCATCCTTTTTTCCCCATTAACAAATGATGTGCTGCATTAATTGTAAAAAAGTCGTTTTTGATATTTGTCTGTGCAATGGCATCATCAGCTTCGTCAGTTCCTTGGCCTTATATCAGAACTGTGTCACATATTAAATCATAACACCAGCAGCAATATCGTTGTGTTAGTGCTACTAGCTAGAACCCTGTGAGGACCCAGCTATATCCATGACAGCCTTTTGTTCCCATACAGTTCAGTGAGAACCAGTAACAGTGTGGCCTCTGCTCTTTGATGTGCGCATGCAGGAGTTATGAGTACAAGGCCACTTCCCTTTACTGTGACCTTACACTAGGGGCCAGGCAGGGTCCCAGGCCTCTGTGGAGTTATTAAAGGCCAGAGGGGACCGGGGGACAGTATCACCACTGTGTGCCACATCCTTCTCCACGGCCCTGCCTCCCTCCACCTTTCCCCTGCTCCTTCCTGGCCTCATGGCCGCTCCCCTGTCCAGGTGTGCCAGCAGAAACACGACAGGAAACAGAACATTTCCACGCTTCCTGTCTGCATGCGGACAGTGGGCACATTACTTTTCCTCCGCTCTGAGCTCTACATTACTGAAGGATGTCATTTGAAAACATTTCCTAGTGCTTTTCTAGAACGACTTTTGACCTTTTCAGTTTTCTAAGTTAGTGATGACCTCCCAGAATATTGCTCTCTGTGTCTGTATTACCCTGTGGGTTTGCAAACACGACATTGAAGTGCAATTGGGATATTTATACTTTTATATTATTCCTATTGTCGAGATTCTTTGGCAGGAACATGGTCTCTGCAAGTCAATGAATATCGTCACATATACTGTAGCAGTATAAGCATTCACAACCAAACATCGGCTGAACAGTAGTTTTAGTATTTCACTCTAATATTTAATATTGATCACCAAATAATCAACACTTATGTATGTTTTGGAAAAGACACCTTTTTAGGTATTTTTGTATTCATTTATTAATCAATGTATTAACTAAATTCTGATTAGTGCAGAGATAAATGACATCACCTTTTTCCCAATGAGCCCCGCCCACTTTAAACCACTGTGAAAACACAAGTACAGAAATATCTTCTATGAAATAGCCAAATTGCTCTAACTTTGGCAAGAAATAATGTGTTTTTGTATGATCTCATCACTCATGGTAAAAAGCTGGTTGAGAAAGTAGTTTTTAGGGCCTTTTAAACTGAGTAGAATGGCATACAGTACTCATGTTGTTGAGTATTCTATGTCAGTACTATATGTGGTGAAAGCAGAGCTAGAAGTGATGATGGTGACTGTAAGTTAAGGTTTTGGACATTAGTGGAAGTAAGGAACAACGCTGATACTTAAAAAAACACCAAACTGTCTGTAGAATAAATGTGATAGATTTTCCATCTTTTTGCCCAGACGCTACACATTCTTTCTATAGTTAGCGGGCTCTTTATCGATGTACATCTTAAAATCTTTTTTGGCCTTAAATAGAACACACAATCAATTTTTTGGCCTCCCGTATGATCTATTCCCCGAAGAAAAACAGTCCGCCCCTCACATCGCTCTCCCTTTTGTCTTTGTTCATTTGATTGATCAGATAAGCGTCCAGCTCTTATTTCAACTTGTGGCCGGTTGTTGTGGCTAATTAGCCTAGCAGTCTAGAGGCTTCCTCTTAATGTCACAACAGGCTTTGTTCAGAATCAGATTGGCCTATCCGTAGTACCATGTGTGTGTGTGTGTGTGTGTGTGTGTGTGTGTGTGTGTGTGTGTGTGTGTGTGTGTGTGTGTGTGTGTGTGTGTGTGTGTGTGTGTGTGTGTGTGTGTGTGTGTGTGTGTGTGTGTGTGTGTGTGTGTGTGTGTGTGTGTGTGTGTGTGTGTGTGTGTGTGTGTGTGTGTGTGTGTGTGTGTGTGTGTGTGTGACTGCTTCAACCAAGACTCTTATCAGCCGGCCCGCTGTTGTTGTGTCCTCGCCGTACAATGGAGCTGTGGTCATTGCTACAGTACAGCAGTGACTGGAGCTACAGACAGGAAGGCCAGAAACGCAAAGAGAAAGTCTATACTTAACAGTCAGATTGTACCGATATGGGTTTTTGTAGGCCAGTACTGATATTTTGGCATTCATTGATTTTTGTGACTCATCGATGTTTTTAACTTGTGAGGGAGGTAAAGCCTTAAACCAACCTCAACAGTCTGGTTTAAAACTTTAAAAGGTGTTCATTCTTGACACTGGAAGTACTGGTTTTGACCAAAAAAGGTCTACTTACTAAATGATTCCTGGAGCTTTCACCATAATCTCATGGCCTGGCATTCGTTATTAATACATAATTAATAATTAATTGTTCACATACTTATGTATGTAAATTGAAGGGAATATTTAGTGGTGTATCAGCCACCACTCTTATTTAATCTAATGGAGTATATATTCTATATATATTCATGCATTTTTTTAAAATGCAGAATTAAAAAAACAAACAGAAGACAGATAAGACAAATTCAATTTCAAAATAGAAATAGCTAAATTCCACTATCATTCACTAGAAATTAGGCCAATGAGAGAATGACATGTGTATGCAGACTATTTCAGTTTTGTGGACATATAGGACAATATATGTAGAGGTCTCGCTTTTGGGTATTGGTCATGACTAACTTCGAACTTCCTCTCTCTCCTCCTTCACTGTGCTCCCTATTGACTTCAACCACCCATGCTGTGAAGCATTAGATAGGTCCCTGTAGCCCCCCCCCCCCTGGTCTGAGAAGAGGGGGGGTACGTTGTTCTCCGGCTCCAGCCAGGAAAAAGGGTCTCGGGGGTTTGTTATTTTTGCTGTCCGATAGCATCTACATGGGTAGCTCAGGGCCGGGTGTTTATTATGCTACCCGGGCAGGTTGTGTGGAGCTATGGAGGGGAGGGAGTGGGGGGGAGAGTGGTCCATGCCCCATCACCATAGAGACTCTGTGTCGACAGCATCAGTCAGCCGTCCCCCAGGAAGTGTCAGAAATCACACCTTTGGGTGTCCCGGGGGGTCCTTGGGATCCTTATTCCCAGCTGCTCATCAGTTTCTCCTCCTCTCTCTCCCTTCCTCTCTCTCTCTCTCTCCCTCTCTCTCTCTCAGCCAGCCAGATGTTAATGTTGTTTTTTAATTGAATATAACTCTGCATTATGGTTTGGGTTTTATCATTGGGTTGTCACCCCTGAAGGTGAATCAGGGAAATTAATTGGGTTAGTAAGTCCTCACTTTTAGTACTCCAGCTGCATGTTACTGTGTAAGGAACACTGTAAAGAGCAGTATCTACTAGCCTTTTGGAAATTCTTGAACAAGATTTTCTGTAGGCATCTCTCATTAATTGTGACTTATTATTCACCCTTGTGTTGTTTCCTTCCTTTACCCTTAGGCAGAGCCCCTGAAACCAAAGCACTGGGCCTGGACAAGCTTGGCGTGCAACTCAAAAAGGAGACGGGGAAAATAATTGTGGGTGCTGACGAATCCACCTCGGTGCCAAATATCTATGCTTTTGGTGACATCGGCGAGGTAGGCGTTGTCAACAGACATCACACTGACAGCAGAAACAGCCCTGATAACAGTCATAAATAACACTCATATAATACAATAGAATACTGTGGCAAGCTGTAAGTCTCACCCATCACAGTCTCTGTAAATGCTTTTCATAGTTTGAGCTGCTGGCCCAGAGCACTGTCAGCTCTATTAAAGCAACTGGGATTAAACTTGAACACATATCAGCTCTGGAGAATTAGTTTTGTACCATGGCAGCACACGCTGGAATTTGTATGTCATTTATTAATAAACTGTAGTAGGTAGATCTTGTTGATACTTTAGTCAGAGAAGCAATGGGTGGTAAGCAAATGACCTCCAGCTAACACTCAACTCAAGGTAAATAACCAGAAATATGAGCAATTTTTTTTTATTTTCACGCTTCCTTTAAATGAGTAACCACATTTCCCTTACATGTGTTTGCTATCACTAAAACATAGGTCCTTACCATGGATTAAGGTAAAACAGATTTGTAGTTTGTCAAATGTTAAGAGGTGAATAGATCTTGTTAACCTCGTGTTTTGTTGACATTGACTTTTGTTCCTCATTGTTTGAGATCATACAAACCCCTCTGCTATATGTGCAAAAAGCATAACAATAATCGTAAAATCATTCCTCTTCATCTCTTCTGACCTTATTCAATATGTAGAAAAGTATCAAAGTGGTGACCCTTCCCTTGCAACAAGCTGAGCTGTGCAAGTTTGATGAACATCACAAAATATAGAAATGAGCATAGTTATAACAGCAAATAATAACCCTTATCTTGAAGGTTTCGACATTTATTTGTGCACACAAACAGGAAATATTACCCACCAGCGAGTGTTTTGCAGAAGACTGAGTACTAAGTGAAGCCTTTGTGTAGTCATTGCCGTTGCCACGGTGTGTTCCAGGCTGAACCAGCCATGTTAATACTAGTTATACCTGCAACATGTAATGTCAGTGTTGTTTTTTCACCACAACCAGCTGTGTGCTTCCTTCCTGCCTTCAAGGCGTCATGACACCCACACTTACTCTCTTTGATTGACAGTTTGCTTTGATGAGTTGTGCTTCATCCGAATATGTCTGTCAACTTTTCACAGCAACAGGGAGGCTTTTTTTCATTTCCTTTTTTTTTTTTTTTTTTTTTTTTTTTTTTTTTTTTTTTTTTTTTTTTTTTTTTTTTTTTTTTAAGTAGAAGAATTGATATCTCAATTTGTCAAGGGCTTTTTTAGGTTTTTTTTCCCTCTCTGAGAAGAGTGCCAAGAAATGCATTATGATGACGCATGTCAGTTACTGGAATACCAGAGCACACATCACATACATGCAGAGGTGCAGGAGATGTTTTGGACAACAGGATGTGCAGTGGTAATTTAACAGGTTTAAGTCATTCCTTTAGAATTGCCCCGCAGCCCTACTGTTTCCTGCACCATTCAGTTTTGTGGGTGTGCGTGTGTGGGTGTGCGTGTGTGGGTGTGAGAGTGTGGGTGTGAGAGTGTATCCAAGACTATGTGTTTGTCTATTTTGGCAGACATCCAGAACAATAAAGGCAAAACACGGATGCCAGACTGTTTAAATGTTTAGCACTTTCCACTCATGTCAGTGACTGACTGATGGCCCACCTTTACACTATTTCTGTATTGATTATTAATGTGTGTTGTCAGGAATGTTTGAAATAAAAACAGATGACCACATGGTTTCAACTTCAGACTTTTATACTTATAGCAAAGTAAACCAATTTTTAAGAAGCAGATCTATAGATTGTTTGTCTTTGAGGTCCACATTTAGAATTTAATTAAATTGTGTCTTGTCTTAGGGTCGTCCTGAATTGACCCCAACGGCCATTAAAGCGGGAAAGCTTCTCGCCCGTAGATTGACTGGGCACAGCACTGAGCTCATGAACTACGACAACGTAAGACACACACACACACACACACACACACACACACACACACACACACACACACACACACACACACACACACACACACACACACACACACACACACACACACACACACACACACTCCATCTATCCACAGCTTGTGTTCCTGTGGCTTTTTCCGACTATTGTTTTGTGCTTCATTTGAGCCAAATTCTAACCATTTCTGGTGTTTCGTGCTTTGGATCTCTTCTATACCCACACATATTACTTTACCTCTGGCCTCTCTTAATGATGAGTTGTGAAATAAACTTACCAGAATTTTCCCAAAATGTAATCATTCTTCATCATGCTATGCTAACTCATATTTTGATGTAGGTTTTTATTATCTTGCTGTTATTATTATAGATTATCTTTATATTGACATGGCGTGATGATACATAGTACAAAATATGTATTTACCAAAATATGTATTTCTATGATACATTCAAAGCCTCCCTGCAAGGTATTAAAATACAAAGAAAAAGTAATCAGTACTCCATAATGCATGCATGAAAAGTGACTAAAACAAATGTATAATTATCATAATACAGAATTTTCTGTCAAACAACTAATCAATTGATTTTATAATTGTTTTAGCTGAAGCTTGAAGTGATGTGTGTGTTTGTGTTTGCCAGGTGCCCACCACTGTGTTCACCCCCCTTGAGTACGGCTGTGTGGGTCTGTCTGAGGAGGAGGCTGAGAAGAGGCACGGGAAAGACAGCATCGAGGTATGATACATGTGTCACTATAGTACAAGTGTAAGCAGGTACTTATTCAGAATAGATATGTAGTATTTTGAATCAAAGCCCTTTTATGTCCACATTTCAAGTTATAAATGCAATAAATAAAAAAAATCGTAGTGATAAAAAATATTTATGAATTACACACCTGGACATTAAATAGGAGGAGGATGCCTTCTAACACAAAACGTTATATTTTCACATATGATACAACAAGAAACTTTCTAGGTAATAGGATAAAGCAAACAGCAGTGTTTGTGGGGGAAATTAAACTTAACATCATACTCTATGTGTACATGGGCATTTTGTAGGTGGTCTGTAAAAGTCTTCAACTTACTGTGAGGTTAATGAAACAACTTATCTCGTATATAGAGAGAATTATGTCTACTATCAGAAATGGCCCACTATTTATAATCTAACAGTACAGAACTGGTGAAGCATTGGTCTCCAGTTGTGACTGTAACTTTGTTGTATTATGTGTTTAGTTTATTTACCCCGAAATGACATGCAACGCATGCACAAAGATAGTGTCAAAGGCAGTGTTAGTGACTTGTTACTGCTGTCAAACTGCATAAAAAATACAATGTCCCAGAACCGCTGAACAAACATTGACACGCACATTCAATGCGAACAGCAAGCAGCTCTGTATCTTTACGTGTTTGCCTACGTGAGCGGTGTGCCAGATGCTAGACAACACCTGCATGAGGCCGTAGATAAACGGTTTAGGTGGCGAGGTGGGGCTGCTTGCAGTGACTGACAGGTGAGCAGGAGGTCTGATTGAGGTGTGTATGGGGTGATGACATGTACGCTTAGATCTGAGGAGGAGCTGTAGCTTCAGCCAGCGACAGCTGCGCGGCCTTCACAACTTGTGTCGGCACGTTGGCCCGGTAGAATAAAATACACTAAACACATTTTCTGTGAGGAGTTTGAAATCAATCACTATCATGAGCAAGCTTCAATGTTTTTATTCAGGTTTCATATAGTGTGTTTCAGTTAGTGCTCATAAGGCCTTGCAACTATGAAGTGAGTGATAGTAGTTAGACATTTGTGGACCATGGCCTGATACCAGCTTGAATACATTTGTATTAGGCTATTGTAAAAGAACAATTCATCTCTAACATTAATGGGCTTCAAATTCTTATATTATCATTTTTTATCATGTTCTCTCAGTTACTATTCTCAGCAAAAGTGAATACGTCACTTTGCAAAATAGCAGAAGAGGTGATGATCACTGCTGGAGATTTTTGGGCGCATTACTAAGCTTTGCTGGTTAAGTGGAAACACCCCAGGCAAAAACATATTTTTTCCTGAACTGGTCAATTTCGAGATCTTGGCCTATTTGCTTCAATAATATGTTTTTTTTTGTGAAAGAAGAAAACATCCAAAATACATGTTTGTCTATTTGTGTCTGTGGATTTCAATTAAATTCCCCAAAAGTTTGCATTAGATAAGACATAATTTGCAAATTTAACATAACATTTCAGAAAATTAATGTGTGTGTATATATATATATATATATATATATATATATATATATATATATATATATATATATATATATATACCTATTCACCTCGGATGTCTCCGCTTAAAGCAGAGATCCACAAGAGGCTGTTTTGTCATCACTGTGAGGTACTGATTGTCTGTATGCAGAATGCAAAATAAAACAGGTTGGATTTGAGGACCACAATTAAACATTGAATATAATTTCTCCAGTGAATCTGATTCATGTTTTGTGTCTGTGTAGGTCTATCATGCTTTCTACAAGCCTCTGGAATTCACTGTCGCAGAGCGCGATGCCAGCCAGTGTTACTTAAAGGTAGGTTTAACATGCAGACTAACCTCCTCAGGGACTTTTTATGAGGTGCTTTTGAGCTGATTTTGTTGGCATGTTATACACCATATAATTAATTTAATTGTCTCATATATTTGTGTGAGATGCACTGTTTGGGCAAGTATATTCACCTTATGCTGCCACGCCTATTTTTTCACTTGCTGTTCAAACGCAATTGTGTGAATTCCTCAAATTTGGCTTTATCTAGCTATTACCAAATTGGCGGTTCTTGATTTCATTTACTATTATTATAATTTTTTTAATACCCTATGGTTAAACATGCAGTGCGGACCTGTGTTTACCCCTTCTGGCAGTGAGTAATTTAAAAAACACTGTCGGCCGGCCGGTCTCACACAGCCAGCAGCTCCTCACAGCTCCAAAACGCTTTAAATAGGTGTGTTTTGTAAAAACTGATCATATATTGGGAAACTGAACGATTAGTTTCTTGCCTGGAAAACTTAATAACAGCGCTTTATGAAAATCTTAGAAACTAATTGTTTATGGCAATAAAAGGATGATAAAGCCGGTGTTGCTAAGCAAAGTAATCCCACTTCAACACTTAAACAGAAGTAAGATTTCAAAGTGACGCAATGAAAGCGCACTATTTCAAGCAAAAAATAAGGTCACTAGTTGAAGGACAGGAGTAGTGCGTCCTGCAGCAGGTTGGTGGGGTTCACACTGTTGCCTGAAGGACATTTTGACATTTACTCAATAAATGTATATATTTAAAGGTTTAACCATAATCCTTCCAACCTTTGATTTGTCCATCGGTTCTTTGGCTAAAATTCAGTTTTCTACCTCCTTAGGTGATATGTGAAAGGGCTGGAGAGCAGAAGATCCTGGGTTTGCACTTCACCGGTCCAAACGCTGGAGAAGTCACGCAGGGCTTTGCTATGGGCTTCCAGTAAGTAATAGCAAGTAATAAATCCTTGATTTTGTTTAAGATAAATTTTGTGTTTTTACTGCATTAATGCCCCATGGAACAATTATGGTGTTGAGTTGATGTGTTTTAACGCTCAACACTCACACGTTAAGTGAGCGATACCTTCCAGTTTATTTCTTACAGAAAATAGAACATAAAAATGTGAGACACAAATGAAAAATATAGAAAGAAAATGTCATTTAAGTTTAGTTTTAAACTGCTAACTTTTACTTCCTTTGCCATATGATGGGATGCATGCTTCGAGAACCACAAAGGCAGAGTTAACTGCATCACTGAGAGAGCTGTTTAGGTTGTCATTTGTTGAAAACGTTTTTCTCACTCATAATATATCGTACTAATAAAACAAAGCCTATGCCTTGTAACACTTAGTCTCTGATCTCAAATTCACCATATTGTATTCTACTCCTAGATGCCTATACAAAGGGCCAATAAGTACTGGTCTCGATGTCCAGTTCTGGCCCACACACCATTTTTGCGCATTTTTAATCTGTAAATTAAGAGTTGATAACACCTGATTGAAGAGATGTAAATTTAAACAACAGACAGCCTTAAAGTTGCTAAATTTGAAATTCCGAGCGTCATGCTTAACTTGTCTTTACAAAGCAAATGGTTGTTTGCCTCTATATTAATGCTCTGAATATCCTACAGAAAACGTGAAATGCAACTATTAAACACATCACATATACAATTTTAAGTTGGGTCCTTTCTCACCACCGCAGCAGACACAAGCTTTTGTTTCAAAGAACAAACTGATAGTGAACAAATAGAAAAACTCACTGGACTTATTAATGGATAGAAGATAATATGTGCAGTTGTCAGTCATGAGAGAAAGTGAATAAAAGCAATGTGAATAACCGCCCGCTGTGTATTTGTCTCAGGTGTGGCGCAACATATTCCCACCTGTTGCAGACAGTGGGCATCCACCCAACCTGTGCCGAGGAGGTGACCAAGGTCAACATCACGAAGCGGTCCGGCTTGGACCCCATGGTAACCGGCTGCTGAGGTTAAGCACCTCGGTCTCTGAACACTAGTGAGCACACAGGGTCCTTCCTTGGTAGTAGAAAGAAGTTAGCCTGGGTTTCTCCCGCTCTCTCTCTCTCTTTGTCCCTCTCCTTTATATATACTGTAGCTCCCAAAGGGTCCCTCTCTGGGAACAGGGTCTCTTCATCGGCCAGTCATGCAGAACATGCCTGTCTGCCCAGGCTAGTGTCACTTACAGATCATGTTATAACCAAGACTATGTTTATACCATGTACGTGCATGTTGTGAGTGTATCCTCTAAAGGCACAGTCCTGGCCGCAGCGCAAGCGTCTTTTAAATAAACAGGCTCATCAATCAGGATTAAGGCCTCTGCCCAGGGTTTTGTTGAAATCGTACGAGAACCGTGGACCGAACCCTTGCGTTTTTCTGAATATATATATATATATATATATATATATATATATATATATATATATATATATACTGCAAATATTGTTGTTTCTCTGGCTGTACTTCCTGTCCATTAGTCTTGGAGGTGACACATACCATACACCCCCACAAACACCCCTCCTCCCCCATGACACTGATGGATGGCCCCAGGGCCGTCGCCGCAACACCGCCCCATTTCCCATGGACACACACAAACAGTCGGCGGGCCGCTTGTCAGTCAGGCAGCTATAAGACCTGGCCAGGGAGCCTCGGCTTGTTTAGGCCCCAGCAGACCCCAGACCCCTTCCTGTTCCTCCATGCCGTTCTCCAACCAAATGCATGACATGACAGAGTGGGACTGCAAACGTTTGCTGTCACAAGCTGTGTGGATGCCACAGGGCGGCTCTACCTGTTGATAACAGTGCTTTGAGAGCTTTACTATAACTGTACTACTCATCGTAACCCAAAGGTGGCACTATTGCCCTCCAATTCACCCGTATTTTCTGAGCCAAGAATGGAAGACAGGATAAAGTAGTCCTTGCATAAAACATAAGCCTGAATACATTCAGGTTGCACATTTAATCCCTTTAATCCCTTTAAAAGATATGTGCTCTTGGATGACTTTTTGAAACCAGACTATCTTTATTGGTGCCAAACTGATAAGGGTTATCTGTTGTGTATTTACATTTATGGCAGGTTAGGCCTAAAGAGCCATCACACTTGAAGATAAGGCAAGTTGTTTATATCAATAAAGCAGTAATAGCCCCCCCACACAGTTTGCCAAAGTGCTCAAGTGTTCAACCTGCTGGCTGAACTCGACATCTTGGGTTTATTATGTGGAGGAGGAGGAGGAGGAGGAGGAGGAGGAGGAGGAGGAGGAGGAGGAGGAGGAAGGAGGAGGAGGAGGAGGAGGAGGAGGAGGAGGAGGAGGAGGAGGAGGAGGAGGAGGAGGGAGGCTGTCAATAAAGTGGGTTGCTACAGAAATCAGGGGACCTAAGAGGAGGCTGCTGGGTGTAGTTTATTTTTATTTGAAGTCTAATCTGCCCAGTCTGATTAATGATTTCGATGAGGGGAATGACAGTGTGCCAGGCGATGGAGAGAGGAAAAAGAGAGCGAGAGAGGTACCAGGTTTATTTGGACCTGGGCCAGAGGAGAGAGAGCCGAGTTTCAGCCCTGGTTGGGGAGGGAAGGGGGATTCCTGTGTGCTCTGTTCAGGGCCGAGGTGCTGACTGAAGGACCCTGACCTCCGCTCAGCAGGAACAGCTTGACTCTATCACTCGGAGCACAGAGGGCTCACATGCTGCGGCGCTGCACGGCAGAGGCCTGGGGGCTCAGGTTTGGAGAGGGGGCGGGGGGGGGGGTAGGATGGCCAGGAGACGGACAGACCCAACCAACCAGCCAACCAACACAACACCGAGCAGTAGCGCCGTGTTTGCCCAGGGTAATTGAGTCTATGTTCCTGTGCTTAACGAGCCACTTCAGAGACCTCGGGGTGGGCCCAAGGCAACGTGAGGGAAGTTATTGAGGCCATCAGTGTAACTGTAATGTCTGTTTGCTTTTTACCCTCCACTTCCCGTCTGCTCTGTATCTTGTACGCAGTATGGCTGCTCAAACACACAAAATGACATTTTTTAATGACGTACCTGTCTTATTTAAATATCTTTTTATTGTGTTGATCAGTCACTCCAGGCCCAAGATTTGACCAGTTAGCCTCAGCGGTGCCCCATGGGGGGGGGTCAGGGTTCAACTTTCAGGTCGGCCAGCTAATGATGGCCTGCACTAAAACCCAAAACTGGCGAGTGCAGGCCTGATGTCGCCTGGCTGCCAACTTAAGTAATTGTAAATAGAGAAGTGTAATTTTCAGCTAAAGCTTTGTTATACATAATTTATATGTAAAGTAATAACACTTTGGAATGCACTGTGTCACCATTAAAGTATGACAATGCCCACTGACTGAGTTTTCTGTTTTCTACATAAATGACTGCATGGTTGCTTGCATCTGTATTGTGTATTTATTTGTATGAACGTTTACATATTCACTTACAGTTCAGCATTTTAAGAAATATGCTTGTTTTCTTTTCTTGCCAAGAATTAGAAGAAAATATCAATTAATACTCTTGCATCCATACAGTTAATATTAAACTACAGCCTACAGCCAGTGGCAGGTTAACTAAGCTTAGCATAAAGAAAAACAGTTAACTGACTTCTGCTGTTAGACTGATATTTACCATACAGTCACACAGTGGTATCAATCTTTTTCTCTAACTGTCAGCGGGAAAACAAATATTTATTTTTAAAAATGTTGAACTATTCCTTTTTAAAGAGAATTTATTAAAATTGTCAAGGGGGGGAATTCCTTCTTCTGAAAAACAAATCCAGAGGTCCTGACCGCGTCAGTTCAAACATGCATCTGTACTGGTTTATCCTAATATATGCTACATCGCTCGGTCTTCATCATATTATGCAGTGTCACAAGGAGTGGTCACACTTTGACCCGGAGTCGTCTCTGCTGACAGGCAGCTCTGCTATGCAGCCCTGTCACTCAACCCTCTGCAGCAACAATGGCAGAAATTCCACTGTGTTTGTTTGGTTAAGGACAGAGCTCTCTGAAACCCCTGAACCTCCTCAGGATCCACAGCAGCCTCACTCACCCTGAGAATGAGGCTGGTGTCAGTCCCAACCCAGACAGCGGGAGTAAAGTTCACCCACCATCTCAAGAATAGCCAGTCCCATTAAGCAATTGTGTCTCTTCTGTCCTACCACAATGAAGCAAACAGGCTAAATCCACCTTGAAATGCACTTAGTAGAACATGTCAACATGTCAGGGTGCGCTCGGTTCTATGCGCAGTCTTAATCCAAGCCATTGAACACTGACAGTTGTATGTGAGTCAGACATTCACAAGGCCTTTGTCAATTCAGGTCTTGAGCCCTAGCAGCCCCGCTGGAGGAGCAGAACCTTCAGACACACGTTAAAACACACATGCTGGGTATACAGACCCACAGCCGGAGCAAAAGCCTCAGGAGGAGGAGAAACCGATACATAACTTGTGTAAACATTTGCAAAAAAAATGACGCTAGGAACAGAAAAGGCTCAACCTTGGCAAGGATTATCCCTGCGAAATGAATAGGGGCCAATTATGACTGCTCTGTTGTACTGCCAGTACCTGGCTCAAGAGCTGTCAGCCTGAGATGCCTGCAGGGCCTGGATGGGTGCGGTGGCTGGGGAGGGTCCTCAGGAGGCTCGATGTAGAAAAAGGGCCCTCAGAGTGGTAAGCCAAGATGAGTCTCCCAACTAGATTTTGGTGCTTTCACCCTCATCTGGCCTCCCAAGTTCAAGACAATTAGCTCAAAGAACCCGCTGAAGCCACTGAGCCTAATGGTATTGCCTCACAAAATCAGCCATGGGAACAAGGGTGTTGAAATGAGATTGTGTGCTTTTCCTTTTATTTGCCATACAAATTAACAAAGTTTCCAGACACCACTTTCTTCTGTGGAGATTCCTCAGTCCAAATACACATTTTAATCTTGACGCAGGGTCGTGACTGAGTCCAGAGTCTTAATACTCCCCGCAAAGAATGTCAAGGTTGTCTCGTTTGTTTCAAAGACAGCACATTTGATTTTGTTATACTGTAGCTACTACACAGATTCAGTCATCGAGTCCCGTCGTGACCTCTCATTCAACCACAGACATTGGGGAAAGGTAGTTGAGGTCAGCTCTTGTCAGAATGGTGTCCTGTTGGTAGCCCAGTAGAGGCGAGGGCCTGTGAAATGAGCTTATCTGACCCCTGATAAGAACAGGATACCCTCAGGAATGGTTCTAGATTCAATACACATGGCTGCTACAGCGGTTGTTATCTGAGGAGAAGTGGGTGTTCGAAAAACAACTAGATGTAGCCGTGCGGTTTGGTTTGGCCTATCCCGACCGGTCGGGCCGACCACAGCTTTTCTCAGGATACCAGTGCCTGTGGCCAACAGTAAAAAAGGATGTGCTACAATGTCATAGTTTGCGGTTCTGATCCCCAGACATCACTAAGAGAGCAATTACGATCAGTAACCTCAACTCCTAAATCATTTAGTCAGGTCTTTTGCCACACAGGAAGCTGTTTTATTACCCCTGGAAGCTGCACATAGATTTGTTGAGCTGATGTTTGATGATGGCATAAAACAAAGGGACAGTGTTTGTGTGTATATTCACGCCAAGCCACATCGATCGGGAGGATAGCAGTCTGCCAGCAAAAGCAAAATAGCACACCCTGATGTTTCGATCTGAGAGGACATGTCTAGCACACAATTTGGACATGTTGTTGCACCTCAATCTCTTAATTATGTCTGTTTGCTAAGCTCTACTTTTTTTTCATCAAACAGGTAAGCTGTTATTAAACAGCCGACCTAAAGCTACTGTGATCAGATTAAATAAAGCCAGGTTTAAGAACTGACTCATTTCTCAGACAGATAATAATATTTTATAGCAAGAAAATGAGAAACCAAATTTCACTGGAGGGATAACTTTCCTTTAAGTAAGCATTATTTTTTTTAAAATTAGGCCTGGCTTATTTGGTTTACTTCCTCTATGACACTTAAACTATGATTACATTCATTTATGATTGATAGCTTTACCATTCAAACCTCACATTAATCAAACCTTGGTATTGACAGAGATAATGAGCTTAACAAGCCTCTGCCCCAAAAATAACAACCTTCATTACACTTCCTAAAGGTTCTGCCAAACAGCCGAGCAAAGAGCTCATCAGTATCACTAACTTGACAGTTTGCTTCTGACTGCGTCTGCTCTGGGGCTTTGGTGTTATCAGTCTGAGTCACATCACATAAATCAAAGTACCTTCCAGTGTCATGATTACTTCCCACTTTATAGCCAAAGCATCTGGTTGGAGATGTACTTTAAAGAACTGCCTGAGCCTGATCTGAGCATATAGCTGGCACAGATTGCAGTTCCTCCCAATATCCCCATCCATAAACATGCATATAGTAAAAATACAAACACACAAGCTGAGCAGAGACGATCTTGCTATGCGATGCAGATTGACTGCACGTAGCCATCGCCCTCTGGCTGCTGTCGATGCCTCTCTGATTGATTCTGTCTTTCCTGTTTAGCCATTAAAAGCTCTGTGTGCTGGGAAGAGCGACTTGCGAATGAATCACAAACACACATGCGCACACATTCTGCATGCACTGTGTATCTGCTAGCTTCGCTTCTGGCGCTCACAGTTATGCCTGCCTGTGTTTATTTGTTGGTCACTGATCTGATGAGAGATGGCTTGCATGGTATGTTGTGTGTGTGTGTGTGTGTGTGTGTGTGTGTGTGTGTGTGTGTGTGTGTGTGTGTGTGTGGTGGGGGGGGGGGGCAGGTGGGAATGTGGATGCGTGGGTGTGTTGGCAACGTGAGCTCTCTCGCGTACAGCCAGTATTTGGATGTCCACACATACTGCATGTCTGAATGGCATGGTGTGGGTATACCGTGAGCCTGCGTTCAAGACACGTTAACGTGCCCTAAAAATAACGCTGTGGAGAGCTATACGTCTGCTCTGCCTTTCCAAAACAAATTTTCAGATGGTTGTGTAACAGGAGTGTCACTGTCACAGCCAAACTATGGTACACACACACGCACACGCACACGCACACACACACACACACACACACACACACACACACACACACACACACACACACACACACACACACACACACAAACACACACACACACACACACAGAGATCAGTATATATATATAACCTGCTCAGTAATTAGCTTTTACAAAGTAACCTTTCGCCTTAATGTCATCCTGTATGACAAATGAAGTAGCAGCAGCAGCATGAAGAGTGGTCATTACTGTACGTCGAGGCAGCTACTGGAAGAAGAGACACCGCCCGACTCACTGATCTGGGTTCTGTCCAACCAATGGCATTTTTAGACCGTCTTAATCCTGACTCTTTTTACGTGCCAATGGTAGAAAGATGGCCCCTTATGGCAAAATTATAACATTCTTTATCCTTGACTGAAATTATTTTCCTGCAGGCAGAAGATGGATGATTTTTTGTATTGATCGCAGTGAAACATGACGACTAGTCTATTACTTTTAAAGATAATAATTAAAATGAATGCATAAGTGTGATAGAAACTGTTCATAAAAAAACCTTTAACCAGACCTCATGCCATTGACTGCTCAGTCAAATGCTACAATCTCCATTGATCTACAGTATTTTAGTGTATATGCCATTGAATGAGGTACTGCAAGCAAATGGAATTGCTTGCACGGACATTGAGACAATTTGTTTCATCACATGTACGTGTACGTGCGCTAGTATGAAAGATGGATTGTAATTGGTGACTAGGATTAACTTTAAAAAAACGCTTACTGTTGAGTGTATTAGGGGTCAGAGATAATAATTTATCCTCACCTACTACTCCCAGTGGACATGACCATGAGAAACAGCTTCATCATTAAAGAGGAGTTTCAAAAAAGAACTGATAAGGATATTAACTTTAGACACTGGATGCCTCCCCTTTTTCACTGTTCCAAGGGAGGATGGTTTAGTGGTGCTGATAGTGCCTGTGTGTCCTTCCCGCTACATACTGATTCATTTAGACTGTTTTGGTCTAAGCCTCAAAGTGACAGGCCAGTCTCTCCTCGCCCTCCCTGAGATCTCTCCATTCACACCTGCAGAGATGCCCAATGAAAACATGAGCCGGGGAGGCCACACCATCCCATGTTATGATACCCGTACCAGTATCCTCTCCGTCTGTTCTGATAACTTAATGCTTACTCGTCAGCTGACCCATAGACAACTCAGGGAGATATAAAGTTGCACACACACATTCATTATTTCGTCCAATTTAGTGCCATACTTAAGTGGATCTTGAAAGTTGGTGTATTTTCTTGTTAGCATGTCTCCATCAAATGATCTCTCTGTCAACATATAGTGTTTTGATCAAGGGGTAGGTCTGCAAGAATTGAAATGTTTGTTTGTATTAAAAAACGTGTAGATCCTTGCCTGAAAGAAAAGTTTGATCCACTTTACTGAGGGTTGTCAAAAGGGATTCTGGGTAATGTCGGAAATTACTAATTTACGTAGGAGTGGATGAATCAGGTTGAGGAAGTTCATGTTAAAGGAATAAAAGTAGGTATAAGAGTAAAAAAAAAACATATACATCACATGAAGAACTTAACATCACTTGCCTTTGCTGCTGCTGTATTGTAGGCCTAATTTCAATTCAAAGTTTCCAGTGAAAAAACAAAGAACACATAACCTGAAGTGTCCAAACTATTCCTGTAAAGAACTGTTTGGGAAGTTTTGCTTGAATAAAGGTCCAATAAACAAAATCTCTTATTGAATATATAAACCCTTTAAGCTTAGCTTAAAAAGCCACCAGAAAGTTACTGTGTATTTGTATGATTGTATCTTGGTGTGTATCTTACGTGGCGTTAATGCCTAGTATGGCAGTTAAGAGAATTCCACATGCTCGTCACTTGGTACAGTAGAGCTCGGTGTCCAAACCATGTATTCATTACTTTATGGTCTGTCTAGGAGGACTCTCGTAAAAGCACTGTCTAGTGTTCCTCACTGGACTTTTGCCCTCCACGGCGTACAGTGCAGTCCTCTACCTCTCCATGATGAGAGAGGAGCCTGGTGAATGAGTACAAGCAGGCTGCATCGTAGCACTCCCATCTATTTCTATCTCTCTGCGGTCTGGCTGCTGCTCGGGCTGACCCACAGCCTTTTTTTCTAATTTGGTGATGAGCTGTAAAGTGACCTGCCTGCCCCCACGGCCGGGTGGCTGGAGCGAGAGTGGGAATCCAGGGATTTCCTTACCACGTAGGCTCTTGGGTTGGATGGGTGATACGGTATACACACCCCAAACCTGTCACCCCGACCTCTCCTCCTGATCCTCCTCGTCCTCGGACCCCACAGAGAGTCCAAGGCTCTAGCTCTCAAGTGCACCCTGGCATTGTCCCGCACACCCTCGCTGCCACTGGGTAAATTGAGATGCCAGGAATAATTAATGATGATGTAGGTCATGGTATCGGTCCAGGCAGGGCAGCAGACACTTTCTCCCACCTCCTGCTGAGAGGTTACTGTCCTGCCATCTCCATTTGCACTAATTGGTTTAAACTCACCGCTACTCTACAAACTGAGACTCACCCTTTTCATGTGTGTCATTATGTGCTTATGTATTTCATCTGGCTCATTAGTTAATTAGATACACTTGTAATCATCCTCCACTCAAAATCCAAGACAATATATGTGTCATTTAGTATAATTTGAGTATGTCTAGGAGGTGAGAATGTAATTTAAGCAGGTTCACAGTACATTTAAATGGATGCCTTGCAGCCAAACAAATATTATGACTGGGATGTTTCACTGATAACTAATAACATTTACGTGCCCTAATCAATCCAGCTTTATGTGAGGTATTTCTTTATTTTTCATCTACCCTCCCAGCTTTCTGAAGTTATATGAGTGCCCTCCTTATTTTTTTCGGGATGCTTTTTTGTTGCTTGGAGATTATTTAGGTTCCCAACCCAATGTACTCAAAATGCGGCTCACCTTCTCCCACTGAGCTACCTGTACTCCTTATTGTTTCATTTCAGAGTGCAGGGGGACTGGCTGACTCTAATCCATGGCCACAGAAGAGGTTTAAAACACTCTGGTTTCATCTAATCTTCCAGCTCAGACCTAGCAGAGCTTGAAACCCGCTTTCTCCATGATAGGAATGGACAAATAAAGGTCTCTCCCAGCACTCCCATGAAAGGGGTCTGTGTGCTCTGTGGATTAGTGCCCTGTGTTTTCTCTGTCTCTCTTTCTCCATTAGACTGAATAGGATGAAAAAATAAAGACTCCCCTGTTCTTGCAGTATTGTAAGGCTTTGAGAGGTGTATAGTTATCTCTCTCAGTTCTGGTGTTTTTTTTAGGTCATCAGACTGTTCAGAATCCGCTTTTAGAAGTAGCAGGAATATTAAAGAGCGCATATCTGAGGAGTTAGTATTCTAAACGTTTCTATGAGTCTGAATTATCCAATTCTTCTCTTCTCCTCAAAAGAAAACAGACATGTTAGGTGACAATCTAACAACAGTCACCATAATCTGATTGAATTATATATTAGAGTGATGTTCTGCTCTTTTTATTATTTACTTTTTTTTGTTGTTGTTAATCTATTCAATGTTTTATTCAATGTTACCCTTGAATCACTTCTACATAATAGTAGAAATTGAAGAACACAACACACTGTGCAGAGAGAGAGAGAGAGAGAGAGAGAGAGAGAGAGAAATAGAGACTGGTGCGTCTTTCTATACAGGCACGTCCACGGGCAGCTCATCGCTTCTAAACAGAGGTCCTTCAAGTCCGGCGCATGTTTTGTATCCTCTCCTCTCAAAGCTTCTGACAACTGCCCAAAACACCGGTGTGTCACAGAAAATGGTATTTTGTGAAGTTTTGTTGAAGCTTGTTTTTACTGTACTGTCACAACTTTACCCAGCGATAACATCTGCCATGTGAGAACAAGGTGTATGTGTTGTTTGAAGGTGTTGTCGTTGGGAGTGGCTAGCCTGCTGCTAACGTTAAGTGCATATAGATATGAGTTGTATTCTTACCTTTTCTGCTTTCAGAGCAGCATTTTAGTTTATTCCCTAGCTTCAGAATAATAACGTTAAACAGTGAACAAGAGCAATTCATCAATGCCAATACAATGCCACTTTAAAGTGTTTAATGCTTGAATTAAAATTGTGTAACTATCTCACATGTTAAACCTTTAATCATCTTCCTGCAGAATACACAGAGAGGGCTGCACGTCAGTATATTATCATACAAGTTTAGCTGCTTGTGGATAAAGTCCAATCAGATATGATGTCTCTCACCATTATTAAAACCAGTGATATATATATATATATATATATATATATATATATATATATATATATATATATATATATATATACAGTACCAGTCAAAAGTTTGGACACACCTTCTCATTCAATGGTTTTTCTTTATTTTTTATTTTTTCCACATTGTAGATTAATATTGAAGACATCCAATCTATGAAGGAACACATATGGAATTATGTGGTAAACAAACAAATGCTCAACAAACCAGAATATGTTTTATATTTTAGATTCTTCAAAGTAGTTGAATGAGAAGGTGTGTCCAAACTTTTGACTGGTACTGTATGTGTTTACAATTACTAAAGCAACATAAACTGCTTATTTTTATTCAGGTTTAGTTTAATTTTAATGTGACTGTTCATAGATGAGCTCATGGAATGTCTTGGAACTAGCTGTTATCCTCAATTATTTTTGGAAGAAAGTCAGTGTGGGAGAACTCAGAGTAGATACAAAACAAACTAATGGCTTTGTTAACATTAGATAAAGTATTACAATGAAGCATAAAAAACATTTAGGCTATTTTCTCTTGAACTTCTGCACTCATGTACATGAAGAAGGCTGGCACACTTATCCTACGATTGTACGTCTGTGTAAGTGTAGTGTTTAGTTATAAATATTTTCTATTATGGTTTATATTCCTTTTTTATTATCGATCATATTCAAAAAGCCAATTTAAATGATCACACAGCCTCCTATATCCAGCTTCCAGTATCTCCCATGATGATGCGCAAATGCCAAACTACTAGTAATATTTTCTGTGCAGCTTTGTTCAGTTAAGGGAACTTTTTAAATGTGGTTAGAGAGTTCTGTCTGAACACCGGAAACCAAACGGAGCCTGTTTACTATGTACAAATAGTAAGCACTCTGTCAAACATGTCACCATCCACTACTTAGTCTTGATGCAGTCACTCATCACATCCCTGAAGATGACTAACGGTTGTAACACCGGGGGATGTGCTGCTTGACAAAGTGTAACATCTAGTTGTTCGCCGTGTTGTTTGTCCCCTGTTGCCTGAAGTCTTTTTGAGATTATGACACAATAAACATTTACTTGTGATCATATTTTAGCTGTATGGACAACAAAATCCCTCTAGATCGGAAGTCCATCACACCTCTATAACGTGTGGAGATGTATAATGATGACACTTGAGCTGTCAACTCTCTTGTGTCTCTTTATCTTCTAGTTTCCAGGTAAATGACCTCATGGAGGAAATGGCTGATAATGCAAACAGATAAGGCTCCCGGTACCTGTTGACCACAGTCAGGACCTCCTAAAACTGGACCCTCTGACACTGTGCTCCATCAGTGCCTGCCTCAATGACAACCACAAGGCATTGAGCTCTTATCTGCAGTGGCCCCTGCTTAGCATTCACGCCATTCACGCGAACAATGCCACCTCTTCCCACTCAGTGGATCTGTGACTGACAGTGGGTGTTGGTGCACTTGTGTCTGACTTCAACCCTCAATGTGACGCTGGGCTGTTTATCCAGTCGAGATAACCCCACCAAGACACAATAATGGGCGTGTGTCTTCCTCGCCACTTCCCATGTTGTTTGTCTAACTGGACTTTTTATAATGGACCTGGCTCTCCATTTGGCACGTTTGTTTCCTCCTCAGAAGGAAGGGTTAGGGCAGAAAGGCTGACTGATGATCATAGAGCCAGCTTGCCACCCACTGAACAGCCAGCGAGGTGGAAGTGGCCCCTTTGGCGAGAAGTTGAAAATCAGGGAAACTGCAGATAAGGCCATTGCTTGTGATATAGAATGACTAATAGCTGAGGTATGATGTAGCAGCAATGGAAGGATTTGAGGTTTCTTTTTTTTTGTTAAAGCTCGTTGGCAAAGATTTTACAGAAAATAAATACTATTGGTGTAAAAGCTTGTTAAGCTGGCTTTTTCATTGGAAGGTCTATCTAGAAAGCAGCTTTTGAGTTATGTGTAATCTACTTCAGTTTTCATCATGCAGCTCAGATCTCATATTTGATGAGGCTGATATCAGCCACTGATCTTGGGATCCCATGCCTCCATAATGGCCCCTGTGAAGCAGGGGCATTATAAAGCTTCTATCATAAACCCCTGTGATCAGTATATCCCTCCCTCCCTGCTCTTATTTATGAATGGCAGAATTTGACAAGGGGGCAGCTTAGGTGGGTAGCTGCCGATCACATGATACCAGCACTAAAGAGCCAAGCGAGGAATGTGGACAGGACTCCCCCCTCACCTCTAGTCCCAAAAAACTTTGATGCCCCATATCATAACGAATACCCTCTCTATCCACCTCCCTCCCCAAGCCCTCATATGTCCAGCAATGTCGAGGAGTGGAACGGGTGCTGCAGTCGGGGCGTGGGGTGGAGGGGTGGAGGGGGGGGCATAGATAGTGGCTGCGTTTGATCTGAAGGTCGCCAGCCCCTTGCTGGTGTTGAGAGATCCTTGGCGGACGAAGCTGGCTCTTATTTAATAACATGAAGGGGAAGCGGACCTTTCTCTCATAATTAGGCCTAATTACCCAGTAGGTGTGGACAGACGGCCCAAGAAGAGACAAACTGCCTTTATCCACGGACTTAGAGTCAGATTACCCCGGAGCTGTCTTATCTGTTACAGGGCCAGCAGGAGCCTCAATCCTCCTCTCCTGCCTCTTCCCACTGGCTCCCGTATCCAGCTCAGGTATATTAATCAGTCACTCTGATTTATTATGCCCCTGTCCAAGACACACAAGTTTAATTATGCCTCGCTAGTTACTGAGATTTTTCCTGTGGACATGTTTAATAAGACAGTTCACTGACCTATTGGGTATTTTTTTTTAATCTATTGCTCAATCGCTTTATGAAAGCTTCTTAGGTTCATTAAAACTGCTGCGTGGAGAGCATTTTGGAGACCTAAATACAACAAGTTACTTTTCCTTGAGGATCTATGACCAGAGGATCACATCTACCCCAACTACTTACGGCCGCTACTCCAGCAAGTATCCCTTGCATTCACAAGAGATGTCTTTTAAGCTTCACAAGTGACCTGCTTGATTGTTGGCTAGCCCGCCCCTCTCTGTTAGCTAGGAACAATTTAAGGGTCCTTGCAGATAGATTAGAGTGACATCCTGCCACCTTCTTGTTTGTTTACACTATCTGTCTCCCCCTTCCTGAGCTGCCTGAATGTTTGTATTTGGGTTTGTGGGTGACTCACTTGCAGCCACCACAGCAGACCCATTGTTGTGGGCAACTCAGATTCACTGGAAATGCTGACGCCTGGAAAACAGAAGGAACAAGCCCCGAGGAAGTAGAGGCAGGGGAAAGTGGCCATTTTAATCCTCTTTTTAGAAACAGTTTTTGGTTATATAGTCTCCGAGTAACACAGCCCCCCAACTGTTGTGTGTGATTGACAGTGAGCTGTGATTGCTATTGGAAAGTATTCCAGCCACTGGTCTTGGGACAATGAAGCTAAGACAGTTCCAGGCTGCTGTGTCTGTGACTCACAGCTTCATGCAGGCCTGCTGCAAGAGGACAAGGGACGCTTAATCCACCTGTTATCAGAGTGAGCCTCTCCTTGTCACACACTCTCGCAGTCACAGGACTCTGGCACAGGAATGCAGTATTACCCATCCATTCACAGCTTAACTGATGGACCCCTCACAAAAACACTGTTGACGTTTTTTGCCATTTTTTTCATACCACACAATAACAACTTTGGACAGTTGTGGGCTGAAGGGTTTCCTGCTGATTTAGTTCAGAGATATGAGTGATACCTAATGGTCAATATCTTGTGCAAACAGCCATATGCTTTGAAACCACTCCAAAAAAAAAAAAAAAAAAAAAAAAAAAAAAAAAAAAAAAGACTGTTTCTTGATCATTTCACATATTTGGATGGTCACAAGTGCTTTCTTTTGTAAAGTAAGCATGCAGTGTGTCTCCTATAGTGGTAAACTGACAGTTAAGCTGATGGGATCTCTGTGTCCTTGTGAGTTCATCAGACTGTAGCGTTCTGTCCTTAATTAGGCAGGCTGGTCAGGGGTCCCTGTCTCTCCGCTTCACAGATTCACATGGACAATTTAACCACTAACCTCCTGAAATGAGTTGCTCCTGAATGCCTCAGGCTCCAGTTTCAGCGGCTACTGATTGCAGGGAGCAAGGGTTATGATAAGTAAAAGTGGAGGAGGGGGTAAGTGTGTGTGTGTGTGTGTGTGTGTGTGTGTGTGTGTGTGTGTGTGTGTGTGTGTGTGTGTGTGTGTGTGTGTGTGTGTGTGTGTGTGTGTGTGTGTGTGTGTGTGTGTGTGTGTGTGTGTGTGTGTGTGTGTGTGTGTGTGGTAGGGTTGTGCTCATTAACTCAGATGGCCTAAAACATTAAGTTACCCATATTGTGCTAGAACAGTTTTTGGGGAATCTGTATCTGTCAGACAGTTAGCTTGGCATTAACACTGAAAACAGAGCTGTTTCTGGGTGTGGAGCAGAGACTTCCTGTAGACTGCTAGTTGCCCGGCAACATCACAGTGATGACAAGACTCAAGTCTCGCAAGTTGTTGTTTTTTGCACAGATTAATTAAGATATCTATAGTTTGTTAGTTGGTGAGATTTACTGGTAGGGGTATTTTTTTTGACAGAGCCAGGTTAGCCGTTTCTCCCTGTTTACAGCCTTAATGCTATATCTATTTAAGCTAAGATAATCATCTTCTGGCTCCAGCTTCCTACTGAAGACTGTCTCTCAGTCCCCTCATCTTACTCAAGAGGTCAAATAAGAGTATTTTACTAAATGTCAAAGTATATCTTAAAGGTAAAGCCAGCTTCAACGTATTATTGTAAAACTTTCAGAAACTTTTAGCATCGTGGTTACTCTTTAAAAAATTTGAGTAATAAAAATTTGTTATTCAGGATTTGATCTCTTGTAGAGTTTTCAACCATGTAATTGCAGGTAACAAGGTAGATAAGTTATTTAATTGTGGGGAGGGAGGAGTTTCAGGCGTAGAAGCCAGTGAAACCTAAAAGACTGTTTTTTTACCATTTTAATTGGTAGGTTAATTGTTTAGTTTGTATTTCAGTTGATGTTTGTTTTAAGAAGTAATTGTCTGTCCATTGTTTCCCTTAACGGTAAGAAAGTGGGATGAGTCATCTTGATATAGAAATAGTCTCATTTAAATAAACTGACTATGCTGCAGAATATAAGCAGAATTTGGAAGGAGAGATGAATATCAGCTATCTAAAGCCAATCACTAAGTCACTCACATTTGATTGTACTGCAATTTAATGTTGACGCATCATTTCCTTGCACCATACCTGCGGTCGGTTGGGTTTCCTCAACAGCCCAGCCTACAAACGACATAAAAGCCTGAGCTGGTACTTCTGCCTCTGGGACAACGGCTGTTGATCACAAGAGGAGGGAGAAGCCTGAATCTCCGTGTGTTTACTGTAATTTAGCTGTCAGGGGTTGTGATTTATGACGTATTGAGTAAGAGAGGTGTTATCAGGTAGGCGAGAAGGAGGAAGAAGGAGAGAGAGCCACAGGGTTCGTAGCTACTAACAATAGAGCAAATACAGACAGTGCATTAAACACAACTGTCTGCTCTGTGTGCGAGAACGGCTTCAAGGCAAAAATAGAGCTACTTTCTGTCAAATCTCTTTTCTCAGGAATTGTGCGAAAACAAAATGAGATGACTACGTTTCTGATACCTTTTTAGATTTACCTTTCCTCTTATTGTATCCCTCTGAAAGAGCCAATTTAACCTGATTTTAATAGAACATTTAGTCATTTCTGCTGCAAAGGCAGAGTGCTGTTGAAGTCGTCGTTATTTTCCACAGAAAACTCATCTCTCAGCTCACTTTTCTTTTTGTCTGTTTCGGTGGGTGTCATGACACAGGTTCGTGGCCTCCTGGCTCCCATACACTGATTGCATGACCCAGAGATGTCTCGTCCTGCTCCGTCCCCCATATACACCCTGAGGGGGGCTGGCGGGCCCCTCAACACCCTCCATTTTAGCTGCCATGGAGGGGACACTCCCCTCCTATTTTCTGGGTGAGTCATTTATCTCAACATTCATATTCTGGCTCTTCACCTTCCTCAAACAGTTAAGTTGGTTTGTTTATCTAAAGTATATAAGTAGATAACAAGCCAGCTAATCACAATTCAATTCAGATTTTAAAACAGGCACAGATTTTGGACGTTTAAGAGCAGCTATTAAAGCCTCACACACCAAAAGTTTCAATGTTTTTTCGATATTTGTAAGTTTGAACAAGAGCAAAAATTGCCGTTTTTGGTATTTTCTGTTGAAGTGTAGTTGATAGCTGAGCAATGTTAAGTCATATTTTGTGTGTATATATATATATATATATGTGTATATATATATATATATATATATATATATATATGTGTATATATATACACATATGTATATATATATATATATGTATATATATATATATATATATATATATATATATATATATATATATATGTATATATATATATATATATGTGTATATATATATATATATATATATATATGTATATATATATATATATATATATATATATATATATATATATATATATGTGTATATATATATATATATATATATATATATATATGTATATATATATACAAAATATAACAAAATATATATATATAATACAAACAACCTACTACACAGTATTCTGTTTGGTTTTCCAGGTCAGGGAAGGGTGCCATCCATATGTGGAACCTGAACACCAGGAGAGCGGAGAAGATTGTAGAAGGTCATTCTGGTAGCTCGGTCGTCTGGGTCAGCACACTGCAGGAGACACAGACCCTCATCAGGTGAGGACGGAGCTCTTTCTGATAAGATGTCTTACTCATCCCTCTCTTACTCTCTCTGTCAGAGCATTTGTAAATGTGAGATATTAATTATACTTTAGATTATGTTAACTTCAGATTTTGATCGTTTTCTTTACCCAGCTTTGAACCTGTGGTGATGAAATGATTCGATTGTAAGCATTTAGTTTCTCACAGATTGAGATGAAAAATGGTTTTAAATATGCAAAGAACTGTTTTCGTTCTTTTCCATTGGTGGAGCAGTCAGGGACGGGACATGCAGGTCTGTCTTTGGGATCTGAGCGAAGGCCGTAGTGAGGCGATAGTCTCTGTGTGGACCGGCAGTGTTGGATTCTGTCAGTGCTCCGTGCTGGAGACGGGCCCTGGGACGCGTCTGCTGGCCTTCGCTGGACAACAGACGGAAGAGGTCAGAAACTCAAAATTCTCTGTAGGTTTGGATGTGAATGTGTCTGAGTGTCTGTGTGTTTTATCCCATTTACAAATTGAAAACCAATCCATTTGTACCCTTCTTCTCACCTAGTGCATGCTGGGATATGCTCTAGCCCTGTGCAAGCTTGAAAACGATAATTGCAAAAAGTTTTCAAGAGTTTGCCAAAGCTACAGGATGTTAGTATTTCCTGTGGGACAGACAGTATGACATGGATACATTCTATATAATCATCTTCCGTAACCTGCTTATCCAGTTAAGGGTCGCGGGGGTGCTGGAGCCGATCTCAGCTGTCAATGGGCGAAGGGGCAGGGTACACCCTGGACAGGTCGCCAGCCTATCACAGGGCCATTCTATATCATAATATGTATAAATTACTTTTTATGCTTTTAAAGTTTGTTTATACTTAAATATTTAAGTCGGGGTTTCCAATTTAGTCTGGGGAAAATAACCAGATAGTCTCCAGATCAAAGTTTTCAATGGCACATATGTTCTACGTTCAGCGGAAACATCCTTGATTTTATTGGCAGCACGTGGGAGGTGGGATAGTTAATTGGTTACTGTCTGATGAGAATAAAAAATGCCAACCTGTATGAACCTGACCAGACTTGCTCTTGCCAGTTCGCTGAGTTGACTTTAAGTGTTCACACATATTTGTGGCTTTTACTACTGTTAAGTAGAGACTGTTAGTTAGAGGAAAAAACGGAAGTTCCAAAGCAAAAGCTGTTCTCTTATATTTTCCTATTACCTCCCTGCAAGTGTTCTGATCCATAAATATGGAATGGCATACATTCAATCAGGTGGCCAACTTAAAACTTTTAGCCAATCGTCTATTAATGTGAAGCAAGTCAATGTGATGTGAGCATGCGGTCTGCAGCCAGGACTTGCAGACAGCAATCTAAACAGCAATATTAACAAACCCTGGTTCGTTTTGTCTGTGGCTAGTAACATGCCCTTCAGTGAATCAGTTTGTCTAAAGCACCTAATATCTCTTTGAGGGTGAAAAAAAAACCAAGTAAGTTGTGCCCTTTAGGAGGAAAATGGTACTTTCTATGATGAAATAGTCAAAGTGGCTGTTTTTAATCAGCCACTGGTGGATTCCTTAGGATGAAAAGATTGTGCACTGGACTGAAATCTCAGTAGCATGTCGTAGTTAACGCCAAACACCCACGCGCCTGAAGGGGTTTTGTGTGGATTGAGGCAGGATGGGGAGAGGGCAGCGATTCAGCCATCTTTTATTGCCTCTAGATTCATGTTACTTGCTCCGCTGTGGAGGAGCCACACTTGAAAGGGACAGAGCAGTCACCTGATCCAGCCAAACGTGCCTCTGCTAACCCCAGTCCAGCAGGCCAGGCATCAGGGCGCCTGTGACTCCCAGCACCTCAATAATGCTATTGTCCCAACAGACACAGACAGACAGAAACACACACACACACACATCCATAGAAGTTAGACTAAAACAGGCTGCAGCCATTTTCGTCATTTGGTCTCCCCGCCCCATTCCACAGACATAACTGACCACGACAGATGCTTATCATGGATCCGCAAATGAAACACCCACAATAACCGATACACTCAAGAAACAATACGTATGCACTTGCAACAAAACCATGCACAATGGTGTGATTTAGTGCCATGTGCAAAATGCAGGTGGGTCAATATTTAGATTTCCAACAAAGAAAACCGAATAAGAGTTTCCTATTTCAGGTGGTTTCACTGTTTACTGCTCACAGCAAGATTCCTTTCCATCAGATTGCTGCCAGGGCAGGAACATTAATTAATAGTGTGGGTGTTTTATTTATGGGCAATGGGATGCCACACAAGAACAGTGAACACCTGAGGCACAGAGAAGTCCTTAAAGGCCCTCTTTGTCAGGCACGCATAGGTAAACACACAGGACAGATGTGGCCTAGCGCTAAAATACAGATCGCTCGCTTAAAGGGCTGTTTAATCTGAGGCCTAATGAGGATGAATATGTGGATCATCAGCACGGAGGAAGTCGAAGGAATGAGTTTGGGTCGTGATGTGGCTACACACATACAAAGGCACACACTTTATCACTGGCTTCATTAGGCTGTGTATTTTATCAGAATCAGTGCCAATGTGTGCAGGAAAACACCATTCATGTCACGGGGTCGGGCTTTAGCAGGATTTATTATAGACAGTGAGGCGGCGCTCTGCTCTGATGGATGGTACTGTACTGCTCGTTGGAGGCACTCTGATCCGCGGAAGTCCTGAAGCACAATGACGGATGCAGATTGCTGCTTTGTTATTTGAATTCAGAAGACAAACAAATCAAGACTTGGCAGACAGCTTGTAGATTAATATATTTATACAGTACCAGTCAAAAGTTTGGACACACCTTCTCATTCAATGGTTTTTCTTTATTTTATTTTTTTTACATTGCAGATTAATATTGAAGACATCCAAACTATGAAGGAACACATATGGAATGATGTGGTAAACAAACAAATGCTCAACAAACCAGAATTAGTTTTATATTTTAGATTCTTCAAAGTAGTTGAATGAGAAGGTGTGTCCAAACTTTTGACTGGTACTGTATATGAATGTACAACGGCAATTTGTGTGTGTAACTGTAACAGGGTCTCAATAAGAAAACCTTAGAACTAAAAAAATAAAAACGGATAAATTAAAACATAAACACATTAAGATATTTTGGACAAAATGAGTTTGTTTTAGCCTAAAAACGAAACCATCAGAGATTAATAGCATGATGCAAGTTACCTAAATTGAGGTTGCCAAACAGTATAGCATGTTCATGAGCTAGCTTTTTCTAACCCCACACCGCTAGTTTTTGTTTTTTAATTTTCAAACTTGTAGTCTTCTGCACTTACCTCAAGTAACATCATTTAAAGCAATTTATAAGACCTAACAGATCTCTCTGGAGTCACATAACTCTTTAAAGGACCTCTATACGAAATTCAGAACATTAATGTAGCAACTCTGTTAGCTCTGTGTCTAAGTACTTTACAGCTTCACAGAACTAGCATGGATGTAGAATGGTGAGGTGAACATGTCAGCTATCTCTAGAGCGATTGAAGTTGTAATCATCTTGTGTTCTCTGCAGATCAAGATTATTGAGCTACCCAGCAAGACCCCAGTCTGCACCCTGGTACCAGACGCTAAGCTGGGGATGGTCATGTGTATCAAATTGTGGCAGGTAAGCAACAGTTATTCAAATATCATTTCATAAGAAGTTCTTGCAGTGTTTTTAACTTGACGCCAAAAAAGTAGTATTGTTCCTCTATAACTAAATCTCAAGTTTAACTAGTTCAGCTTGGTAGCCATTAGCAATAACGGTAGATTCTCTAACACTTTAAACAAGGAAGAAAGAAAATTAACTTTTTCTATACATACCTGCTTTACTCTGATTGGCCAGCAGCCCATAACGAGACACAATAACAGAAAAGTCAACAAAAAGGCACATGAGAGACGTGGCCTATGATTTACAGCCCAACAACTTGTCCTGGGCCTTTTTTTTTTTTTTTTTTTTTTTCAAGCGTTTCTTCTCAGCTGGCACCGAGTCCCAACACTGTAATTAGAGCGCTTGGAAGGGCCGTGGGTTCACAGCCATATATCAGCCTGCAGCTGCACATCCAATCTGATCCGAGCAAAAAGAGGTTTGCTTTCTGTTTTGTAAATGCTGTCGAAAAAGTTTTATTTTCCAGCCATTAAGGAACCCTGTAATTATTTTCATGGCTAATTATTAACTCTTCGGGTTTGGGGCTTTGGGGGATGGAGTCGGGTTTTAGATTCATGCAAGACTGTGGATGTTTTGAATACATTGTATGGGCTGTACAGTTTACAGGCAAAAGAAATCAAAACACAGCTTATCGTTTTGAAGCTAGAGAGAGTTTAATTGCTGGCACTTGCACATTCAGTCCTGTATTCAATACAAATTAGAGATATTTTAGTATGTTAACTACAAAAGTCATAAAGATGACATTTTGTTCCTGGAATTATTATGGAGACACATCAACAAGTCTTGCATGCTGACATTGTGTTTTTCTTTTCCCCTTTGATTTCACTGTTACACCCACCTTTCATCATCTGATTTATGAACCAATGCTGGTTCAGTGTTGAGTGCCAGGAAACATAATGATCAATTATATCATTATAAATTATATAATATCATTATAATACAGCACAGGCAGCCGTCTGACTTCAAAGCCGAAGGGCCCAGGTGATTCTAAATCATCCCAGTATGATTCCTTTCAAGGCTGAGGCATGTTCATCAGTTACACTGACTGAGCGACTCGAGAGGTCCAAGCAGTGGGAAGAGACTGAAAACCCAGTCTGTGTGTGTGTGTGTGTGTGTGTGTGTGTGTGTGTGTGTGTGTGTGTGTGTGTGTGTGTGTGTGTGTGTGTGTGTGTGTGTGTGTGTGTGTGTGTGTGTGTGTGTGTGTGTGTCTGTGTCTGTGTGTGTAAAACGTCTTTAACACACACACATTCTGGAAACTCTACCCACACATTTGGTCTGCCAGTCATAAGAAAAATGCTAACTTTTCTCTCACATCAAATGCTCATACGCTACCCACTGTTTCCTGAACCTCACACAGCAGGAGGCAACAGCTGAAACCGTCATCCTCACTCTCCACCCCGTCTCTCTCCATCACACACACACACACACACACACACACACACACATCAAGATGAAGCCACTGGCAATTACCTCTTCTCTCTGTCTTCCCTCTCACCATCCCTCCCTATTTTCTTCCCACCGTTGAGACGAGAAGTGATTATCCTCCATTATTTCCAGGACGGACTCACCAACAGATTTATTGTCGGCCTTTAATCCCTCTTTGCTGGAGTATATGGAAAAAGATTAAATGCAGTGTTAAACTGCATTTTCTCCTCAGATCAGCTTCCCTTTTTGCAAAAATCCCATCGAGCCCTAAGTTCATGTCTAAAAGGTGACAGAGAAAACTATCAGATTTCTCTGGATCGGATTGGATGTGAAGGTCTGAACAATACGGCGGCGGTTATTGAGGTAGAAAGTACCTCCACATGTGGGTCTGCATTGTGCGGGGCTCTGGCCAGGGGGACAGTATTGATGTATGATGTGCAAGGCTTTTAATGTGAACAGAGGCTGGCGGGGAGAAGGAAATGTTCCTATACAGATATCCATCACTCTCAGCTCATCACCTTGCTGCCTCGTGGCTATGACATCATGGTGGACGGGGACTAAAACCGGAGGAAACGATTGGTTCCTTATGTCGAAGCAGTGCCTGCCTCAGGCCTGTGGCGGCCACATCAGCAAACAAGCTGTTGTTCTCTGGGTTGTTCAAGACTTGCATAATAGGGAAATCACACACAAGTGTTTATGGAACATACAATACATTCAGGATACCGCCCACATACTTCTCTAATTACATTTAGATTTAATTTATTTATGTCTTTTCATTGTTTTAGTTTATTTGGCATGGACAGTGCTCATTGATTTACATTAATCAGCTGTTGTTTCTGGCCATATGTTAAACATCCATCCTAGAAAGGGAATAAAATGACACATCCTTTTAAAATGAATATATACAATATGATATATATATATACAAATAATAGCACAACACATATCCACTAATGAATAATGCTTCAGTGCAGCACATGGTAGTTAGCAAGCTATTTTAGAGACTAGGATTTGACCAGGGTGTATTTGTGGATGCCTTTACTGTTATTTTATTGTCATTTTTGGCATAACAGGCTGTATATGACAATTAATCCAGTATTAGAGTACTTATACTAAAGGTTGATGACTTGATTCAGTTAAGAAAAAAAGGTTGGCATGAAATACCATTTTGACAGGAGGATTAAACCAATAAACAAATTGTACTTTTATAGCTGCTTTTTCACAATTTTCAGTAATCATGTAACCTGAAATATAGTTGCACCTATATTTAAAATAACACCTTATATTGTCGTTGTGTGGTTATATTATGTCGATTACTTTTTTAGAATCATATCTGCTCACAGGCCTGATATACACTACATTGCTATGGTGAAACATTTCAAAAATGATCACTTTTTAAGAAAAGAAATTCACAAAATTAAGATTTCGTTTCAGTTTAATCACTGGTGTCTCTCTTGTAGTGATGGGATAAGTGCTTTCTCTTTTTGCTTTAGATGGCAGGTCATGAATAATCTAATTAAGATGTTGCAATCAAATTCAGTTCAGCTCAAAGGCTTCTAATGATGACGATTGTGGAAGCATATAGGGCATTACGTTAGTCTATTGATTGATTTTCTCAGAGTGAATGTGGGATTTAATCAATGGGTAACTATTTTGATAATCCTTTGATCCTTGAAGCCATTTTCCAAAGATAGAATCCTAAATGTCACCTGTTCCATCTTCTCAATTTTGTTTTATGTGACTCTAAATTGAATATCTTTGAATTATGGAATTATTAATCCAAAAATAATCTGCAAATTAACCGATAATGAAAATAATCCTTTGTTTCAGTTTTAAAAGAAAACATGAGTACGGAGTTGAATTCTGTGTGTGCAGAGCTGCACACTCAGAGGAACTAACACGGATTTAGACCTCATAGTTCAGCAATCATAGTTATTTATTGTTCTTATTTGTTAGAGCTTTTGTTTTAGTGCCTCCATAGGTTTCATGTGTATTTTATGTTGCCTCAGCAGCAAGGGGATTTTAAACCTCTCCACCAATAAGATTGTTGTAGAAGCAGACAGAAGGGAGGAAATTAGAAAAACGTAATGGTTCAAAAGACGTTGTTATCTTGACTCTTCTTGAAGCCATGTTGATCATCTAACTGGACCATAGCGGTCTGAACCAATTGCTTGAGTGACCATGAGACTACCACATATCTAGAAATAGGGCTCTCGGCCTGCAGGCTTAAAATGGTTGCATTTAAGAAAATATCTAACTGTTCAAAATACATTTTAACGTACATTACGTACACAGCTGCATAACATTTGAATGCACTTCATAAATACAGAAAATGGAATAGGATCACATGACTATTAACAAGTTGAAGACCAACTAGTTTCCATTCCAGAGACGACCCAGTGTTGTTTCTCTCCTGCCTCTTCGACCGGCTTCCATCCATCTGTCTTTCCAGCTGTTCTGTGGTGATGAATCTCCTCCCAGAGCCCCAGCCCCACTCCAGCAGAGAGCCCTCTTGTAGAAAGGCCTGTGGAGGATATAATGAATTAGGTGTCTACCCAGGGTTCCCCGACCTCCGACCCATGACATCATCAATCAAGGAGGTCCTACACTTAAGTGAAACGGTGGGCCCCAAGCCTGGAACGCTTAGCCCGAGCCCTGCCGGCAAGCAGGGGCCACTGATTTTCACTTGTTTTTATTTGTTTTCATAATCCCTTAGTGTTCGTCCCCGCTGATGTGTTTGGAAGGAATACACGACTCTGTCTATAATTTGTTTAAAGCTGGAAGAAGAGAAATATAGAGCGTTAAGTGAGAAGAGGACTTGAAGATGGATGAAAAAATGGCAGGCATGGCCCCCTCGCACATATGGAAAACATTTATTTTCCTCCTCGCTTCTGCAGGGCACAGTGCTTTTGCTGGGGGCCTGATGGTATTTTAAAGCAAAGGCATGAATCAGGACAAAGTATATGTCCGTGCTGAGCTTTCATAAGTCTTCTGTAATGTATTCCGTCGTTCCACTGGCCACGGTCTTTTAAGCTTTGAAAAGTTGAATTGTTTGGATAACACTCCAGCCATACATGGATGCTTGGTACTTCCACCACCGTCTCCATGTACTGTATGTGATCGGAAGAATTTTGAGAATTCGTTAATACGGGAAAGACTTTTGAGCTCCCCAGTTGTCCCTCCCTCCCTCCTTCTATTTATCCTTTCCTCCTTCCTTCAGTCCTTCCTTTCTTCCCTGCAACAATGCAAAGATATATGGAGCCCCCAGTTTTTATCAGTTAACCTTTATGTTCTCCTTCACAGAGGTGATTTACAATCTGTTGCTTCCAACAGTTGGAAGACACCACTTCATTATTATTTTTGAATTTTGTACTGCTTACTTTTCTCTTTTATATATACATACAACTACTGTACATTTTATGTTGGGTTAAGGTTGCTTTCTATACATTTATTGGGGGAAATATTGTTTAGGTTTTACATCTGATGCTTGTTTGTTCACCTGGTTTTATTTCATTTCATGTGATTTGAAAGATTAACTCTGATGACTTCACCAGAAGCAAGACTATTGTGGGTTTATTTTAGTATGTGAGCAAGCCGAATGTGTTTAGAGTTGAAACTAGTTAGTTATTTAGATGATTAATCAATCAGTCGATCAGCAGAAAAATAATTAAATTTAACTCATCATTGAAGTAATCTATGAAGCTAAATTGCCAACATTTCCCTGGCACTCTGTTTTCTATGATTGTAAATAGATTTTTGGGACACAAGGAGCAATCTGCGAAATTTTTATATTTGAAAAAATATCTCTTTAATAATCAATTATTTAAATAATTGTTAGTTGAAGCTCTAAATCTGTACCTCAGTATTTCATTTATTTATGTATGTTATCTGTTAAAATAAACAAATTTGAATTGAATAGGATATAAACCATTATTATGGTATGTGTATAAAAAAGTATACTTAGTCAAAAAAAAAGCTTAAAATAGACCAAAACAATATGTGTGTAATGTATATATGTAATTTTTTTTATGAATACAAAATAAACTACAAATGTATTTGTCATTTTAGTGTAGTGTAGTGATTTGATAATAAAAAATAAAAAAAACACTCCACTAAACGATGGCTAATACATTTAAGTTTAAAATAATTTTGCAAAGTTTCAAGCAGGTTTTTGCAGTCTGCTACTGCAGTATATGTATCGGTGACGGCAGAGAGTCCTTCGGCTCAGTAATATAGATGAGGAGCAAAGTGAGGAGTGGTGTAATGGAGTGTTGGAAAGAGAGAGCAGCAGCCTGACGAATGGAGCCCACAGCGTCTATCTGAGTGTCAACAGGAGCTTCCAAAAATGATAACCTCTGCTCCGCTCAGCTTCCAGCACCACGCAGCGGTTTCTGTGGCTTTTTTTTTTTTTTTTTTTTTTTTTTTTTTTTTTTTTTTTACACAGCTCTCATCTCACATCTTACCTCACATTACTCTTGGTGTTCTCTCTTCCCATCTCACTTCCAGCCAGACTCGGGTCACGGACCACTCCTGGTGGCTGGATACGAGGACGGTTCCCTGTTGCTGTGGGACGTAACCCAGAGGTCCATGCTGAGCCAAGCCAAAGCCCACCCTGAGCCCATCATGTGCCTGACCTTTGACCCCAAGTGTCTGAGGGGCGTATCTGGCTCATCTGACAAGAAACTCTCCGCCTGGATGCTGGACAGACAGAACAACCTGCAGGTCAGCAGAGGACAGGCTCAGAGAGAATAGTAGTGTTGTCTGGTCTAGTGTCCTGTCATATGAACTACTATACCTCTTCATCCACACCACCCCTCATGATTTCAAACTGGTATTTAACACTATTTACGATGACAGGTGTCAATACACTGAAAGGTTGAATGAGCATTCCTATGGAAGCCCAGATTTCAGTGGATATTCTTTAAAAATGCTCCACGTTGAACCCATCATGCATTCATTTTAGCTTATCTATTTCAACTGTTTATCCATTACTTTTAGCTGAGTATTTTAACCATTTATCAATTACTGTTGTGTAACAATTTTAACCATCTATCAATGAGTTCAATCTTTTACCGGTTATTCATTACTTTCAGATCGCATGTAGTGTTTAGGCCTTACAGCTGACTAAATGTGTTGATTACATTTTTTTAATTGAATCAGAATACCTTTTATCAAATTAGGTGTAGTTACTGTTTTATTTTAGTGTGTCGGTGTCCTGGTCGGGTAACCATTATAATGTTCATTCAGCCTCCTGAAGGGTCCCTGGTTAAGGTCCTGAGCAGCTACCTGATAACTAATTGTTGCCCAAGAGCGTCTGCTAAATGCCACCAAATATTATAAAAAGGTAATGATGGAGATGGGAGAGGAGAAGAGGTGCCTTTCTCTAGGCTCTGTTGGAAAACACCAGGGGCCAAAGAGGAAGAGGCTCAGTAGGGCTCCGGGGGCCATAAATCAGCTGCTGGTTACACAGCGTTGGCAGGGCCAGGGGCCAAGGGCCGAGCTTGGGGCTGTCACTCCAGACTCAAACCACCCACAAACATACACACTGACACAATCAGACATTAGGCGTGGTTATGAATAGTTTTGGATAACAAACTCATTCTAAAACAAAATTCTCACACACACATTGATACAATGTACAAGGAAGCCCATGCCAGAGCATCCTCTGCCACACCAAAAGGGACACATCAGCTTTGTACCATAATTCATTTTACATAACAGCCAGCGCTTCAGAGACTTTAATGCCTCATTTGAAGCTCTATTTTCTCTTGATTTCATGAGCAAAAGGGAATGCACCCATTTTGCAGCCAACCTCCATGAATCAGAGCAGAGGGGAACATGAGGCACACATAGTACACTCCTGCACAGTGAAGGGGTATTATTCTTTCCAAGGCTTTTTACAAATGAATGCTTGAATTAGAAATATTTGCAAAGCCCCGTTTTTTTCCCCCCCGTAAATATGCGTTTAGAAAAACACTACGAAGGATTTGATTCAATATACCAAAACAGGAGGATAGAATTTATTTGGTTTATTTTGCTCAAGCAACAAAATATTGATTCAACATGTAATCCAGGATGAGGATGACAGGAAAAAAGCACAAGGAGAGGGAAAAGATCCAACAGGGGCTTTTAAATTATCCTGAAGTGCAGCTCAGTGTGACGTCCAGACAGCTATCCTCAGTTCTTCCCACAAAAGTATTTTTGTGTGGCAGCAGTAAGGGGGCGGGAGGACCTGCCGGGTGGCGCACCCGGGCCCTGGGTCCTGACGGACGACCCGTGAGAGGTAATAAAAATATCAAAACCTCGGAGGCCCCTTAACCAAACAAAAAACACATCTGCAGTAAAGGGAACAGTAGTTCACAGTGGGAGGCTGCAATAAAGGCTGAGGAGGCTATAAGTGCCAAAGCATCCCACTTCCCACAAATTACCTCTGTGATACCGTTTAATATAGTGGAACTGGCCGGCCAGGAAGATAGATGCTTTTTCGGGAAATGGAGGAGAAACTGAATGTGACACAACACAGTGCCATTATGATTTAGTGAAGCTGAGGGGATGTGAAGTGAGCTTATCAAGCCCAGATAAAGACAAACAGCCTTAGGAATGGAGGTTAATGGGTTACACATGGCTCCCAGAGGCCTTTATCTCCTATTTGACCTGGCTAGCCTTCTATCTTTTCATAGTAATAAGGCATCATCTTTAGCCTTTTTTTTCTCCTCTCCTTTATAGCACAGATTTTGGGGAATGTGTCAGGGTGAGATTATTAGGGGCGTGGGTGTTTAGGGTTTACAAGCTGTTAAGCCAGATGGACATATAGTTAGGCGGCCACTCAAATGTATTGACAAGTGTAGTGACGTGTACCTTCAGAGGTTGTGGACAGGAGAAAGAGAAAGAAAGAAGGTATAGACAAAGGAAGATTAGAGGTGTAGATCAAGCATGGTGACAGAAAGCTATTTCGGACACTGATGACAGTTCTCTACAGGTGGAACTACTGCCCTTCATCTTCACTACAATGTAAAATATCCCCTACATACCCCCGCAGCAGGCACTTACATGCTGTCTTTTCTTAATTCTTGAAATCGTCAGCCCCTCCGGATATCACCTGACTTTCAGGTCCAACCTCAGTCTGATATTGAATTGATGAACGTATGAGCTACTGTCATGGGAATCTGGCTTAAATTCAGCACCCTCCTCCTCTTTTTTTCTTTTTTTTTCTGAATTGGACTACTAGCCTGTTTGACACATCCATCTCCTGTCAGCCAGCACCAAGCTCTGACAGGCAAGGTGACAAAAGCCTGTAATCTCCCCGCTGCCGAGTGTGATTCAGGGACGGGGTGTGTCAGAAATACCTGCGAAAGGCCTCCCAGCCGCTAGGCTCGAGTGAGCGAGCGATGATGGGACGTTTCAGTAGATGAGTGTGAACGCCAAGATCCGTGCCAAGACTGAGGAGGAAAGACGGGGGCGAAAAGTGGAACAAGGCTTGAGTGAGATGTGCCAAGTGGACGCCTCTTTTGAAAGTCTGCTCTGTCGATGAGATGCTACAAAAGAGGATGCCGAACTATGAGTTTGTGTTGGATCTGTAGTAGGCCACGAGAAGTCTAGTGGGCCCAGCTGCTGAGCAGAGCTGGTAGCCTCCTGACAGCTGAGAAAGCTGGCGTTAAGACAGTAAGGTGTGTAAGTGTGTGTGTGTGTGTGTGTGTGTGTGTGTGTGTGTGTGTGTGTGTGTGTGTGTGTGTGTGTGTGTGTGTGTGTGTGTGTGTGTGTGTGTGTGTGTGTGTGTGTGTGTGTGTGTGTGTGTGTGTGTGTGTGTGTGTGTGTGTGTGTGTGTGTGTGCTGTAACACAGGCCAGGAAGGAGTGTTCAAACAAATAAAATGATGAAGCCCAATGACAGATCGCGTCTATGATGAGATAGTAAGGAAGGAAGGGGAAGAAAAATGGGGTGTCAAATAAAATAAGCCAAGACTCCCAGGTTACAGCCAATATATTTCATTAGAGATTTAGTCACGGTTAATGGCAGCGACTTCAGGCAGCAGCGTTTTCTTGGTATTCATTCAGCAACGGTGTGGCCCGACAGCAAGAACAACAATGTCGCTGCTGGAGAACACGGACTTAACATGACAGCACAATTTAGACTCCCTTTTAAAGAACAAAGAATAGTTATCCCAACATTGAAATGTAACGTATTCATGGTCTGCAGCTAATTGTCATTTCTATAATCCATTAATCTTTTGGTTGTTTTCTTAATTTTTCGATTAGTCTATGAAATCATCGTGTTTTACTAGAGCTCAGGGTTATGTTTGCTTGGTTTGTCTCGCCGATAGTATGAAATAGGAAATAGGCTTCTTTGATTTCTTGCCAAGAGTTTGTTGATGTTGCTGCCACGCTCATGTCTGATTGATAAATATGAACAGTTAGCTTAGCTTAACACAACGACTGGACACGGGGAACAGGAAGCCTGGCTGTATCAAGAAATATCAAACTATTACTTAAGAAAAATACTAAAAATCTTAATCAGTTATTAAAATAGTTTTCTGTCAGTCAACCAACCCAATTGACTTCTTGTAATTATTTTTGCTGCAGTGTTAATCAGAACATGTGCAGCTGCTGTGTATGAACAAAACTAATACTGCTGTCAGGAAGCAACTAAAATAGTTTTTTTTATTATTTTGTGATTAATTGATAAATGAATCTATAAAATATCAGAAATAGTAAAAATAAATGTAGATTACAATTTTCATGGTGATGTTTTCAAATGTACTTTTTGTCCCACTAACAATCCAACATATATTCTATTTACAATGATTTAAAGCAGTATAAAGCAGCAGAACCAGCACATTATCCGATAAATGACGATTAATAAATTCCCCGAAAATTGTTGATTACTTTCCTGTTGATCAACTAATTAATTAATGATATGAAATCTGTGTAAGCACCGATCACTTGCAGCTTATGAACCAACATAGCTGCACATGAGCGCCACTCATTTTAAATTATAGCTCAGGACAATTTTTTTTCTCACCGTTTTTAATTTGGACTTTCTCAGACTGTAGAAAGTAAAAAACAATTCAATTAAGCCAGCCAGCCCTGCTGAATGACCATCGCTACATCATTAGCCATTTTCTGCTCTCGATTGACCCTTTAATGAAACAAATGCCTTTTCCTGACACAAACTATGGGAAGCAAAACAAACAAAAACAGACACTTAAACCCATCATTATCAGGCCTCTAATGCAAACCAGATGAGGGAGCGGTTGGGGCATACCAACTTCTGGAGGTAAAAACAAAGCTCCAAACAACCTTTCACCCTCCGGGTTTCTTTGCATCAGTGTATCTGGCTTGTTTTGTCTAACCAGGCATGCTCACTTTCGCACCAGTGGTACCAGCGATGATGGTTTGCTAAACAAAAAAAAAAAAAAAAAAAAAAAAAAGAAATCCCATCACTGCCTGTTCTGAACTTTCTCTCTCTGTTTTGATCAATGACATTCCTCCCTGCTCTCTCTCTCTCTCTCCCTTGCATTCCACTTTATCCACTTGGGCTATGAGTACCTGGCTTATATCTTCCACATGCAGCCTGTGGATGGTTCCTGCCCGGAACAGGAGCATGCAGATAAATTCTCCACCGTCTCCTCCCATCTAAGGCCATTAGTCTCCCTAGACGCAGCTTATGAAGTCAATTATACGCTGTCCAGTTTGATTTCAGCTCCCATATCCAGATGTTTGTGTCCCATCTACAGGTCCAGCAGAGACCCGTAGTCTGCAGGAAGAGCACGTTCGCTCCCCAGGAATGCCCACCTCAGCAGGCCCTTTAGATAGTGATCTTTGCCGTCATTCATTATAATATGTCAGAATGTTGCCCCTTTTAGAGAGATTGATACAGTCCTAAGACACTGTAGATCACAGGGAGAGGGAGCTGTGACTAATCTTTAGCAGGCAGACGTTACAACAGTGTATTTATCGGGTCTCTTCTCCCGCTGACCAGACCTTTCAGTGTGAATGTAATTCATCAGAGGCGCTTAAAGCAACAAGGCATCTGCAAACAAGCATTTCAGCGAGAGGGTCTCTCTCTCTCTCTCTCTCTTTTTCTTGCAAACTGTGACAAAGGTAACTCAAGCCCCGCTTCCAGAATAGGCCCCCCTAACTCCAAACCAAACAGTGGGACGCAGAGAGATCTGCTCGCGGCCCTCGTGCCGTAATGTTTTATGGCCGATGATTGAGTCCCAGGAGTCTCCAGCCAGGTTCAACAAGACATCCAGCCTCACACTTGGACCTCAGTCATCAGATCAGCTGATAGTCTCTCCCTGTCGGTGTTTGTGTTGGCCTCAGTTTCCTAGACGGCAGTGATTAATCGACTTACTGACCTAATTATTATTTTTGTCTCCTTATTTGCAGGAACAATATATTAATTTGGTTTAAGGTTTCACTGACAATTACCGCAAAGAAACCGCTACTTGGCATCCTTGGTGTTTGCTAAGTGTTTGTAATACATGTGTTTCCGCGTGCGTGTTTAATACATGGTTCTAGACCTGCTAAGATCCTTTTCCTCCTTGTCGTTTTTATAGCTCCAGGACCATGTGACGCTGGTCAACCCTGGGGTTTCCCAGCTGTGTGTCAGGGGGGACGGTAAACTTCTGGCATCAGCGGGCTGGGACCATCGGGTGCGGATATTCGGGTGGAAGAAGCTGCGACCGCTGGCAGTGCTTCAATACCACACTGACATGGTGCTAAGCGTGGCCTTCTCTGACCACCAGGATCCCAGACAAAGACTGCTGGCTGCTGGATCCAAGGACCATCGGATCAGCCTGTGGTCAATATACAACGAGGGAGCGGACACTGGCTGAGCACAGGAGCTCTGGGAGGACATATGGACTTCTAATCAATACTTTCTACTGATGTTGGTACGGCCCCAAATGGTGTCAGTGTCAGTTTGATAACTGGACAAATGGACTGTTAATACATTTGTAAGCAATGCCCATAAATAACAATGGCTAATTCTTTGTTTTGTCATGAATCATGTCATTACATGGGGATTCCACCGTCTGACTGGACACCTACACTGCCCCTGGAGAGTTGTTTACATTCCTAGGATCCAGCAACCCGGTGAAAAATACAGTAATGATAAAAAAGAAACTAACTAAAGAGGGTGGTTACTGACATTTTTCCCATTTGTCCATATCGATATGATTTAAATTTCATCTTGCAAAATGAGCACAGTCAGTTTCTTGTTTAGCTTATGTGACTTAATACATTTCACTTTTTTGATTAATGAAAATAGACAAACAAGCCGATTAGCACAACCTCACTTGAATAAGGTGTTTAAAAAAATCAACCTTAAATGATTTTATTTAGTCCTCATATTAACTAAAATTACATTAGTAATTTTATGAGTAGCTTACGTTTACAGGCCCATTGTACTATTCTTTCCTCAAGAAATCTAAATGCTATTTCTCAAACAATATGTTTAATTAACATCAGAAATATTCAGGTCAATATTTGTAACGTAAATTACTGCAAAACTTTGTTACCACATGGTTTGGTAGATTTTTTACACAGCGTGTGTCTGGTTTATTGTGGGTTTTTTTTCCTTTAAATGTGAGGCCAGTTTAAATATCCATTATATATATTTTAAATAGGTGAATAGGCATTTGCTGCCTTTCTCAGTTTGCTGTCGCCTTTTGTGGCGCTCCGTGCAGCAATGTCATTGTGTTGACTTATCTGATGGGAGCTTTGCTCCAGTGGACCTGAATTTGAGGTATACAACGCACCTGAGCAGCTATGTAATCTGGTGTTGTTATCATAGCAGCTCTTAGCTTAACACACTGGCCTCCTCCAGCCTGACCTGAGCTGTGTTTGTCAAACAAGGTTAATCACAGCAGGGGCATAAAGAACAGAGGGCTGTTGGTTTAGTGGTGCTGCTGATCTGCAGACGCTCTCCTTCCTCAGCATTATCTGTTCATGAGCTGATTTTCTTTTCTCAACATACTCTTTGTTAATAATTTAGATCAGGAACTGAAGAAATCTATATCAATGTAAACATCAAGCCGAAGTATTTCAAATAAGTAAAAAAGACATTTAAATGTCCTCTGTGAGAGAAATCGGCAGCATTTTAAAACAATTAACAATTGTTAACATCTACATTTACTTATTACATGTAATGCCAAATACAGATGTCTTTGTAAGAAACAGACATTTGTCATGAACAAGGCCAAGGGGTCTTATTGTGAAAGTCCCGGAGAAAATAGAGAGGTGTTGTTTTTCTGTCCACTGTCTCTAATAATACCTCTGTGAGTCAATGAGCAGCATGGGAGCTCATGTGTTGCAACACTGTGCCGAGGGGCCGGGGGCCTGGGCTTCAAACGCTTGACGTTCTGCCTCATGAAGGTTTTGTCTCCTGGGATGACCCCGAGTTGGGAAGCTCATCATGCTGTACAGGAAAGGCCTGAGAAATCAAAGAGCCAGACGAGCGTAATGGCCACGAATCATTAGTGAACAGAGGAAAGGGAAGGTCATTCGCTAGACAAGCTGCCCCTCGGTGAAGCTACTGTCATTGAAAAAAAATGCAGTTTTGGTTGATTTTCTTGCTTGTATTCAAACTTGTGTTTTAGATGAGTTTTGTTCTCTTGAAACTTGTTTAAAACTTGTTGAAATTATATATTTTTTTAATTGCCGTGGCTTGCTTCTTTTCCCAAGTGCCTGGTTTTAATGGCATGTTTTCCTTGTTCCCTGCAGAGCTCAAGCTATACCTTTTGTGTCTGACCCCGCCGGTGACATCTAGCATTCATAACAGCTTCCTAAACTCTCCTGTTGGCTTTGAACAAACACTCGAGGTGGTGTGGGCCAGCTTCCGTCCATTCTCTGATAAATCAAATGCTCCATTTCCATTGGTAAAGATGTCCGCTGAATGGAGCAGACGGCGGCCCACCGGCCTTAGAAGTGCCTGGTGGGGTGGCGGTGGGCCTCGTAAATCACTTCATAATGGATCATTTAGGAAGTCAATAAATGGACAGAGAGACCGTCCACACAATAGTCCCTGTGCTTCACTTATCACCTAACGTGTGTCTCCCTTGGCCTTCAAGGTCAGAGGTCAGCCTGGCTTTGGGATAGGACATAATCCTTTGGTGTGTGTGTGTGTGTGTGTGTGTGTGTGTGTGTGTGTGTGTGTGTGTGTGTGTGTGTGTGTGTGTGTGTGTGTGTGTGTGTGTGTGTGTGTGTGTGTGTGTGTGTGTGTGTGTGTGTGTGTGTGTGTGTGTGTGTGTGTGTGTGTGTGTGCTGTCACTCCCTGTAACACTGAGCTTGATTATTTAAAAAAAAAAAAAAAAAGAAAGGTTAAAAAGAATTAACTGAAGAAAATTCTGTATTAGCTAAAACAAATGTTCCGCCTCACGGTTGAGTTGGTTATATTTATTTTTTCAAATGTGATTTAATACAAACGTATCAAGGCTCTCGCCCAGCGGTGGCAAAGTGTTTTGATGTTCTGCATAAAACGTCCGTCAGCAACCTCATGCACACCATTAACTCTAGTACCTTTTTGTATTTGGCCAAATATGAAACATGTGTTCTATTGTTTAGGAGTAGGGCTCTGATTGGTTTACCTGCCTTTTTATGAATAACTGTCCCCAGATACGCCAGGCAGGAAGGCGAAGCTCAGCAGCAGAAATGTACACAGAGGCGAGGCGAAGGAATGGAGACCCCGATAGGCCTGTCAAAGCAGATGTTCCAGATGCAGCTGAGTGTCAAATGATGCCTCAGGTCGCATTATCATCCATCCTCTGCCTCCTCATACTTCACTGGCAAGTCCTTGGCACCATTTCTCTTGGAGCCTAAGACATATGGGCACATGAATGTGACTGGGACTGCTCTTTTCCTCGGTGTTAAATGAAGGATACATTGAAATATTTTTGCTTGAAAATGGCCTAGGCCTGTTGAAAGCATGCCATAGCCTATTAAGGTGCATGTGTAGAAATGTAATGTGGAAAATATTTGCCAAAACAGGCATCATACTGATAATAGATGGTATTGAGGTGCAATTCATTATACATCCTCCAGCGGGCGCAATTTCTCTGATTGCCGTTTTGAAAAATAAATCACTGCATTTATTTAGTTTGCAAGGATTAAAGTATCTGTAATCTCAGCCTATTAAACTACTATCTTAAAACACATCTTAAATCAGTAGAACACAGCTACATTGAAGTGCAAAAAACAAAAAATCCCCTGTGTTCCTATAGGCTCTTACTTTCAGATACCTCAGGCTTCAATGTCAGGTCTCCCCAGACTGATGCATACTACACCAGGGAAACCATTTATTAAGAGAGCAACATATGGAGAACATTTGTTATTGCTGGATAGGGATTGGTACAAAATTGGACAGTTATTAGTGCAGGTGGTGAGAGAAAATGAGAAGGCTGTGTCTTTATTGCAGTGTGAGATGTATTTTATTTTTACATAAATACAAATCTGAGATACTTGTAGCAATAAATATACTCAAGTATAGTACATTAAACTTAATTTCGATTCAGAGGCAAATATTGTCCTTTAGTTTTTTTATGTTATAGCCTACAGTAGATAACGATTTTAATTTCAAAACTAGTTTATAAAATGTAATGTATTGTAGATTAAACTACTTAAACAACCAGATATATAGGCCTTTAAAATTAGGTCCACCTTGACAAACTGACACTGAAAAGCTGCATAATGACTCAGTGATAAAAAAAATGCAGTGATAAAAGTTAATAACAGAATATCAATGAAAGAGATATTTTTTTCTTAATACTGAGGAGGTCTTGTGATAGGGCATTTTTATATTATTTTGTATCACAATAATGATACACGGACTGGGTCTGAATGCTTCCTCCACAGCTGCGTATTCCGTATACTTCACTTTACTAAATAACTTGTGTTGCAATGTTTTCTTTGCCACCTTGCCACTGCAACCCTCACAATGGAACGTGGATCCTTAACGGTCCTTAAACACTAGAAAGTCACATAACCGGTTGTATGCCTATAGCCTATAGAAAGCAACTCAGTGAAACGTGGTTTACCTTTTTAGAGAGACAATTGTTGAACAAAGTGGAAATGAGGGGGTCCGTGATAATTTTTTGATCGGAAGAATCTTAATTAAATCACTTAAATACAACCGATGGTAAAGTTTCCTTATTGTGGCCACTGTACTTATTGTCACTGTTGTTCTTGACTAAACCACGACGTGCATGAGCAGTGTCATTGATGTTTTCCTCTGTGTTGTGAAACCTATAATTAATCTGCACGTCGCCTTTTTGACCCTTTCCTCCCCGCATGTTACTCTTTTCCAACCCCCCCCGTCGCTGCGGGGATGAGCCCGGTGTCGTCTGCTCCACCGCACCTGCAGGCCGGCGTCGGCCCACAGCAGGCGGTTTCCTGGACAGACTAAACAGGGATAGGAAACATAACATTGAACACAGGCTGTCCTAGCACTTTGTGTGGACAATTACTGCATTTTTTGGAAAACATTCATTATATGACTTAACTATGTTGCGACGTGGAAAAAATATATGATACCATTCCCAATAGCAAACGTTATTTATATCCTAAAACCAATCGTTAAGAAGATGTTGGCTGCATAACACAGTCCCCGTTGTGCAGTAAATGCTTTAGTCATCGCCTAAACAAAAAAATAAGACCAATTAGTCTGCGTTTAAATGAGTGGAAACATTATTTAACCTTTGACACCTTTACAAGCCATTAAACAGTCAGAGGTCAGGCGCCCGCAGGCATCCTTTTCCCTGCTCTCCACTGAATGGCAGCTGGGTTCAAGGAGAAAAAAATAAATAACTTATTGAAATGAATCATTAGGGTACGTTTCCCTTTGTATCATGACAAGCACGAATCCCAAAGCAGACCCCCCCCCTCCAAACGAGATTAACCTTGACAACAAAGCAGCATTCCTCATTTCCTCATAGGACTTCAAAAAGGAGATGGAAATGGCTGCACAGATAGGAGACAGTGATATTCTTAAAATATCACCCAACTGTCCCATAAAATATGACAAATGATATCCTTTTGTTGAGAGAGGAAATTAGATGCTGTCTTTTTTCCAGTTTATATGACATGACATGAGTTATATATTTTTTTCAATTTGAAAACACATATTTCAGAATTTAATATTTTTTAACAAAATTATTTGCACAATATAATCCATGCCTATTACATGCCCATGTTACTTTTTTATTTTTTTATTTAATACTGGATATTTTTTTAAGTATTTCAGTTATACAGTGTGAATGAGCACTTGCTATAGATTTTATTCAATAATCAGTGGAGGACGTGAAAAAATTTGCAGTTTGTAGTGTGACCAAAGCTACTACAAATGTTTTAGCAAAACTAAGAGTGAAATGTGTGTAGAAGTAGGAAGTACGGTCAATGCGTGTTTATTCTTTCTTCATAGAACCAGGTGCAGATTTCAACATTTGAACTATAGTGCAGTCTCATGTTTAGACAGCCTCTATGTCCTGACTTCTAATGACTGTAGGACCGGCGGACACCTCATCCCAATTCAACAGGGCAAATCCGGTCGCAGAAACCAGAACAATGCTATCAGTAAGGTAAGCTTTTTTTTTTTTAACCCTCCCCCTTCAGCAGTGCGACAGCAAACAGAGCTTTGAATGAAGTTCTGCTCAAAGACATTTTATGAATTACAAGAATTTAATGTTTATTTTACCGATACAGAACAGTCATTCTGCTTCATTTATTTACTTTGAATTGCTGCAAGTCAGTGCCATGGTACAAGCTTCTCAGAGCGGCTCAAGATGTTCAGAACGTTTCAAATATCAAATCTTTTTTTTTTTTTCCTCAAACAAAAACATTTGGGTGTGTTTGGACACCCTCTCTGATGAGCTCAACATGCAAACATCTCGTCTACCTAGAAGGTTGATTGACTATATAACATATGGCTTTTTTTAAAGCAATAAAAACAAGGCAAATCAAAAAAAGTGCATCCAACACAAAAAAAAGAATTCATTTCCAGTCTGTGATCAAAGGAATTGTCTGAGTTACGGAGAGGTCCCTCCTGTCTCCTCTGTTTGCTGGCTCAATGTCTGCACCGCTCAGGTAAGAGGTGCCCCGGTGTGGAACTATTGCCTTTTGGGTTCAAAGGTCAAAGCAGACCTCTTCAAGGACTCGGAGCAGGTGCCCGAGCTTCACGCAAAGATGCATTTCCTTTAAATAAATACGGCAGGGTTTATCCAGCAGAGTTTCAGCCCGTGAACGCACCCTGCAGGTTGCGTAAGCCATCAATAGACAGGACTGTGTTGCCTTTCCTGCCTGTTTCCATTTCCACAGTGAGCGCCGTTAGCTCTGGTGGACAGCAGTCATTATCTGGGCCCGTAGTCATAGTTAGAGGGGCCACTGGTGGCTGAGTACATGTTAGCTGTGGCTGGGTTCATGTGGTGGTGGTACGTGTGTCCCCTGATGCTGGGTAATTGATAGGGCGACGGCCTGGTCTTGGCTCCCAGGTAGTGTTCATAGGTGGTGGGGTACTTGTAAGGGTGGTGGTGCAGGGTGTCCGGGGGTAGACCGTGGGGGTCTGGGCGAAGGTCGTGGGGAGGGCTGGGTCGGCCACTGGTGAGTGAGACGCCGTGAAGGCCTCCTGGGACGGGCAAGGCGGGGCTGAGGACCCGGGACATCAGTTGGTGAGCCGGGTCGGCGTGTATGGGCGTGCCGCTGGGGTCTCGCTCGTACTCCCGCCTACCATCTTCTGAGCAGGAAGAGACATGACAACAGTCAGGGCTAGACAATATTTACTAGGTTATGTATATATTTTTTCCTAAACAGTGTGCGCGTTCAGTTCTGTGCTCCATACTGATGCCCATGTTTTTGGGTTGGAGCCAGTAACAATTTGCACTGTGCAGGGATATATTGTAAATTGTAATTTCACGATTTTAACACATACATTATTACAACAGTAATAATTATATAATTTGCAAGGTGAAAGCCGTGTTTAGATCACTGATAAAAGTCTGCAGTAAAAATTTAAAAAGTAGTATCTGTTATTGTTAAAAATATTGATAGAATAAAATTATGCTTTTTGCTCAAAATGTTTCAGAATACATTCCAAATAGGAAGCTTCTAACAAAACATTGTTATAAAATTCCTTCAGATGCATTCAAAGCTTTTTAAAGCAAATATGAGACTCAAATGATTATCGAACTAATAAATAAAAACATTATGTCAAGAAAATCATTTATTTTATAGGAAGCTGTTATTTTTATAGCAGCATAACGATCTCTATTATGTTGGCAGTGGATGACATGGACTGGCTGGTATTTGATATTTAATTAAAAGTATTGGCCTGATAGTGAAAATGCATTACTGTGCTTAAGTTAAGGATTTAAAAGAAAATGAGGTGAAATATGCCATCGACTGAGATAAAAACATTTCCTCTGAAGGCTGAATAACTGAATGTGACTATGTCGTTTCATGTTTGATAGCAGGCATGAGTTTTGTAATAAAACAGAGAGTGAGCTGCATACCTTTTTCTGTGCCGTTCTGCTGAGGAGGAGATGACATTGGGTTTCTTGTTCTTGCAAAGGCACTCATTATTGGCAGGGAGCCTGGCCTGTGATTCCTGGGCCTGGAGCAGGGAGAATGGATTCAGTTACATACTCGTTTAATGAATGTCATAATCACAGTTTCTTTATTATATATTAAAATGATGAATGCACATATTAAGAGTTTACACTGTTGCACGTAATGATCATTTGCACATTGACAGGCCCGCCCAAGTGAATCAACAGTTCCCATAAACTTCAGTGTAATGGCTTCAATTTATGCTCTTCAGAAAAAAGTAAAAGTCATTTGCAGCGCTGGATGAGCAGCCTTTGGAATACGTCTCTGCACTGAGCCCGAGTGTACCAGATGGGTGAGGTTTACTCCATTGTTACTATTACGAGTGTCTGGTAATTTGTCAGTGACAGAAGAGCATGGCTGATTGACGTTCAAACAATATCCAGTGATTTCTAAACTTCATGACACTCATTGTGTGTGTTTTTTTATGAGGCAATCTCCAGCCATCTGGCACCTGTGTTGGATAACACAAACAGCTAAATCTATTTTGCAAAAGCGCTCTGGTTCTGTTGAGCATTTTTTTTTTACATCATGTGGAAACATGCCAATAGGGCTGTATTGTTTGAGTGTAAATGCTCACCAGTCCTCTGGATCACAGTCTCTGAAGCCCTTTGCGAAGGGATTGCTGGCTATCTTCAGCTGCGTGATCTGAAATCCAGAGCACATCATTAAATGCCATTTCTATTTCCACAAGTCATTACTTTTGATTTCCATTAGAAAGGACAGCAGTGATGACTAGCACGATGGAATGACAATCTAGATGGAAAATCCCTTCCGTCTTTAAAAAATCACATTTTAACACACCTCTGTCTTTGATAAAATATGTTAGTAAACGGTTTCAAGTCTGCTGTTAAGGAGGACAGCATCACGTTCATTATTTAAAACACACCTGCATTTATCAAACTACCAGTCAATACAGAACTTTTTGTAGACTATTCATTTCTGAACTCTTATGTAACATTTCCAGCTGCATAGTGTCTCATTTGTAGATTGCCATACAGGCACAGCAGCGCTTAGTATTTATAATTTAAAGGCTACATTAATTATCATCATTACAACATTACAAAATCAATTCTGCTAATATATGTCATTTTGTCTCCATTGAGTCATGTTATAAAGGCCATAAATAACCCACTGTAACTGCAACTGTAACTGTAGCCATCGGAGCTTTAAGTGTAACAATAATATCTGTTTATTTAACATAAAAAAAAAAAGAACATAGTTATTAACTCGATCCCTAAACTGAGCACCGTGCGGGAATGGGAATATTGCACCGACTCTTCATTACAGTACTCCTATACATTGCTGATATGAACTGACTTTTATTCTAACGTTTCACTCGTTACCAGTCGTCCTGAATAAGATGTGTCAGTTCAAACAGACGCAGTTGGCCCCCGATGGAACACAGAGCAGGGCCGACGCAGAAAAAGGGGGAACCCATTTGTGCGCAAAGAGCAGAGGCAACTTTTACGCGCAAAAAAAAATCAAGCAATGGAAGAGATTGCGCACCATAACTGAACACAACTGACACATTCGTTATTGTTTTTTGCACAAGGTAGCCAAGCATGCACAAAACAGACTATTTAATAATAATATTTGAGTCGAAGTGACCATGTTATAGGGGTATATTATATTATGGTGACATTTTAATTATGGTATCTCTGTACCCCATAATGCTTTTTACAAAATGTCACAATCTTTGGACTCGGGTCACATCCCACATTCAGTATAAAGCTGCTGTTGAGTCTCTTCACAGCACACCATGTGAGTTTCCTGTAGGTTGATGGAGGCTCCTTACTTACCCGGTGGTTCTGGTACGCTGTGACCGCCGTGAAGCGGGTTTCCTCAAAAACAAAGGTTTTGTAATTTTCCTCTGCATATTTCTCGCTGTCCTTGCGGGGGTCCACATAAACCACATGAAACCTGGGCTGGTAGCGGTGCATGGAGTTCAGAATGATCTGCAGAAAAACAAAAAAACACACAAATGATTCATCAGCACTCATTTAGAATTGTAATGCAACACTGCACTGAAGGACTAAAGGCTCAAGTCAGAAGTCAGAGCATTTTTAGATCAGAGAGTTTTATTATCGGGTTATGATAACCATGAAAAGATTGAGCGACTTAATTGTCGGATTAAATAAAAAATGATTTGTACTATAATAAACCCCAAACGAGGTTTAAACCTATAGAAAATGCTCTTATTTAATAAATATTAAAATCTTCCTCCAAGATCCACGTATTTGTGGATATAAATAAGCAGTTTGCTAAATGGCTTTAAATGCAGAAATTAATTACTTGCACGAATTTAATGTATAGACGTGGGATTAGAACCATGCCAATCTATCACATGCGTCTTAAAATGTAAAAGCCACCTGCAGCACAATTTTCATTTAAAAGCACAACATCTCCATTTACCCCCCGGTTCCATCCAGCAGACATGGCTTCACACCTTTCAATATTTGCTCAAATATTTAATATGAAAAAATATTTTCATTTCACAACTAATGCTAATGATTGCATACAAAAACACCCAGACAGAGTGGAAGAATGAGCGGGAAGGTCTGAAAGACATTCCGATGGTGAAATGTTCCACTTCCTTGCCGTCATTTTTGGAGCAAAGCCTGATGTGCGGTGCCATTTTTGTGGGTTGAAAATAGACTATCGGCAACATCCGACTATTGCTCAAAATATCAAAGTTTATAACTGTCAAATGGCTTGTAGCAGTCAAATAAAGGCAAATACTATTGTCGATCCTCCAGTAATGCTTTTTCTGTCTCTAAATGAGTTTAAAGTTAAAGCAGGCACAAGTTAATGCTGTTTTTTTTGGACCCCTTAAGGTGTCAAAACCTTACACTGACTAAGGTGGTATGCTGATCTTATCAGTACAAACATTAGAGTCAATTAACTCGCTGTATAAATGATCATTATTTAGGTAGTGATTTCTGAAGCTGTTGGTCTATAATAACTGCTCCTTAGGGACCTCTGGTCTAACATACTGTATGTGTTTAAGGTTCTAGTCAGTTCCTGTTGCATCGTGTACTCACATGGCCGTTGTCATCCAGTAGGTTGTTGGTGAGTTTAAGTTTATCAAAAGAGACAATCTGCTTCATCCACTGCGCGCCTTTGGCCGGAGAGTCCGGGTGGTAGTGGACCCTGCCCGGTGTGGCGGGGTCAGCTTTACCGGCAACCAGCCACGATGAGCTGTGGAAGGCATACCTGATGGGAAAAGAAAGTTCATTAGATACAAGGTTTGGATTGACACATTTTATTTACTTAAATAACAGTCACCTACTAGCGTATTCATGACGTATTCATGACATGACGTACACAAACTGAGGTATAATATCTGACAGTGAATGTGTCTCTAATGTCAGCATAATAATTAACAACATATTTCGGGCATGAATTGTTAATTGTAGAAATATTACTAAATGTACTGGTATAAATATGTATGGTAAAAAAAAAATAATACAAACATCACAGGGGAAATACATACCAAAAGGTATGCATTTGTAAATGCATGCATAATACATAAGCAAAATTACTATGTGTCTTGTAGGCCAAATTTAAGTGTGCATATATGTTTTCATTCTTCTGCTTTAAAAGTATGGGTCTCCTCCAGTTTTATTGTACGGTCCTTTAGTGAGGTCCTTCAGATGTGTGTTGCAGAAGACATCCAGAAAACGTACCTATAACGTTTGTCGTCTACAGGCAGAAAGTCCATCAGGAGCATGTAGTCTGCCATGGGATCCATCCCAAATATTTTCACTTGGAAAGTTGGAAACATTCTCCTGGTTAAGACAAAAAAAAACACGAGGGCACTGTTAGATCTTTAGGCTTTAAATGGTTGCTATTACTGCTTGTATGTTTGTTTTTTGTTAATCTGTGTGTGTGTGTGTGTGTGTGTGTGTGTGTGTGTGTGTGTGTGTGTGTGTGTGTGTGTGTGTGTGTGTGTGTGTGTGTGTGTGTGTGTGTGTGTGTGTGTGTGTGTGTGTGTGTGTGTGTGTGTGTGTGTGTGTGAACGGTGGTGTACAAATGTTTGAATTATTTGGAATTCATCAGAGGACCTTAACAAATTCAATTGTATAATTTAGAATAGCAGCGTGTTCCAGAGAGACAGGCTGTTCCGGGCCTACGGAGCTGAATTTGGCAACAAAAAGACCAGTTTAGAGGATCTGGACCTGAAGGGGTCCGGCCCGTGCGTAATGTAACTCTGCCTCCTCGTCTGCATGGAGCTTTGGGTTTGTTGCCTTTTGAGCTCCGCTTTTTATAACTTCTAACAAAGCACTTTAACTTTTTCTTCTGCTGTTTTGACGACTTCCAGACACATGAAGGCCTGTACACATAGCCTAGACATGTAGTGGAAATACTTACACGTTATTTGGAGAGGCGAGGTGTGGCACTAGAGTCGAGTTTAGAATTTGACATTTTTATCAGAGAGAGAAAAAAAATAAAAAAATCCTGAATTGTATTTGTATATATAAAAAAAAAAAAAAAAAAATCACAACTAGAGACTTTTAGAGGCAATGACCTCCTTTCATTATTTATCTCTTATCTTCTTTGTCCAAATACATTTAGATTTAACCTCCCCCAGATCCAGATCCCCAAGAACATAGGTTGAAAGTTGAGTAATCCGCAGAGTCAGTGAAAGGGATCTTAAAATCAACGCTCAATTAACGTCAGTGTTGTGGCTAGGTGAGGCTGGAGGAGCTCCTAAAGTGCTCTGCTGCGGATCTGCTTTCAACCCTCACTTTCAGGATTAAATCAATGATCTGGTGCCGATATACTGCTATAATACTGATGATACATAACAGCTCAGTGGGACATTTTGGAGATGTTCATACGCGCCGTAGCGTTTACTGGTTGAAAAATAACATTATAGCAAGCATTTTATCGGCTTTCCTCAAGGGTCAGAGGTCAACGCTGATAGGAATATTGTACTTCTTAAGAGATAAAACCAGGCGACAGAATAAAGTATAAATTAAAGATTTTTTTTTCTTCTTCTAATATTAGTAAATGAAAAAGCCAAAATGGAACATCTGATGTCTTTAACTGCTCGTATACGGTTTTTTTTCTTGTTTTTTTTTTTAATATAAATTTGACTTTTTCCATTAATAACCTTATCAAAATATGTGGGTGTATTGGTGTAATTTATGTATCTAAAATTGATTTAGACTTGAAGAGGAAAGGGAGGGAAGCAGACAGACAGTCCTATAATAAGGAAATAAGAAAAAGGGTAATAAACACGTGTCGAGGCGAATAAAAACAAGAGCACTGGACTGATCTTAGGAGCTGATCCCCGCTCACACATGCACAGACTCCCGCAGATAAAAGGCTGGAGTGATCAGCGGAATAACAGCAGTGTGTACAATGAAGACTGCCGGTGAAGGGAACCAGCTGAGAGCCACGCTTAGTCGTATTGGCTCTATGATCATCAGCACGGTGTTTACAGCTGATAACACACCAAACACAGCGCACATGTAAGCCTTTAAAACACCTCCAGCAGCAGGCCCGAGCTGCTCATCTGCACATCTTAAAATGAAATATACTTAATAAAGCGAATATTATGTCAGTGTTCATTAATTTAATTCATCCGGTGTATAAATACACATTTATAGGGTTTGATAATAAAAAAGAAAGAAAGAAGGAAGGTGATGATTTCGGTTCAGTGTTATATCTTAAAATATTAGATTTGAAGTAAGAAAAACAAAAACAGTTGAAAAGCAAATAGTGAGAAAAATGGTTCAGTATGAACTCCACAAAAAGAAAAAAAAATATATAGGCTACTATAATTCTCTTTTATGCTGGTTTTGGTGTGTGTGGTATTTGCAAATGAAATCTATTTTAAAATAAAAGACACAAACTGAATTGAATATGTATCCTGCTGTTCTAATTTGCGTCAGCAGCATAAATACTCAAACATATTAACATTTTATATACAAAACGGTTTTCCGGGCAGAATATCGAGTAATATTATTTGTTACACTAAAGCTACTCTGTATTATTTATTATTATTACCCAAATGTGCATAAGAAGAATTGCAGCTTTACGCAGTGTGATCCGCGCTCACCTGCCAGCCTTGGTGACGATCATCTCCGTGCCCAGCTGGTTAAACTCGTCCCATAAAGCTTTCATCTCCAGCTGCACGTTAATGTTGGCCACTTTGGGGTTCTTCTTCACTATAGTCTTCCCGTTCGGCGTGGAGTTGGCGGACGAGGACGAGCAGTTGGGAGTCCCGCCACCGTCGCTCGACGGAGCCTGGCCCGGGTTAGACCCCGGGTAGTTGTAGTTGTGCTGGGCGGCCGGGCAGGGCTCGAAGTGGGGCTCATGCTGGCTGTAGGGGTCCCCGGGGGACGGGGAGAGGTGGTAGCCCCCCGGCGTGTTCAGGCTGCTCAGGCTGCTCGTCGTGAAGGCTGCAACATCGCAAAAATGGGACAGCTGCGTCAGCCACGGACTGGATATGGCTGAAATCATCCCAAAAAACTGGATTTACCAAATATGCCGAGCACTTCAAATCGGGTTACACACACACACACAGACAGCAAAACACAGTAGCAGGAGTCAGTGATCTCCAGATGAAGATGTCACGCACAAATGCCCCCCTTTTCGGTTTAAAAAGTTTCCGTGTCTCGGCTCAGTAGTCCCTGAGGTCGCATCCACTGCCAGCATGCTACAGTCTGCCTGCTCTCACACAGTCCGAACAGTGACGAGAAGTTTCCGAAAAAGCTGCGATGCTCGCGTGGGATGGCTGTACCGACCCGCCAGCAGACCTGGGAGTGAGTGAGTGTGAATGAGGTTTTTTTTGTGTTGTTGCGCGGCCTCTGTCGTGCGCTGCTGCAGTGTGTTACACAGTGTGTTACACAGTGTGTTACACTGCAACCCAGTCTCCTCTCTTATCTGACGCAGAGGGCCTCCCCTTTGCGATAAAACCGGTTCTTATTTCTATTTAGATAAGGAACTGCAGGTAATGTGCCTTTTCCTCGCCCTGGGACGACACTGATTGACAGAGAAGTGCGCCCCTTTTTAATGGGCTTTCCGGCACCCATTTAACTTTTTTTTTTTTTTTTTTTTTTTTTTTTTACCGCACGAGAACAGAGCAACAAGTTCAGTACACTTGGGATAAGGGTATCGCCCACATCACCCCCGTTGGCAAACAATAGAGGATCTGTGCCGGCAGAGTGGAGTGTAAACGGTTTACAAGGTAAACACAAGTTTGATTTGCATGAACAAACAAACAAACAAACAAACAGGCAGCAGGTGACTGTTGCTTCCTCGTTATTGGACAAATCGATTTATGGATTGGATTATACGCCTCCCTCCGACCTGGATCATCTTATTATGGTCTGTTTCTAACATTACGCGCAGGGTGCCAGTGTTAACCCTCCTCCTCTTGGCTTCATTTTCAATAAATTTGATCCTGTCCACAAATTAAAGTGGACTTTTTTGTACAACGCTTTGGGGTTTTGGAATGGGAAACTTTTTTTTTTTTTTTTTCCCCCACTCTGCCTGCACACTTCTCCTCCCTGATGGTGATTATACTAGGATTGCATTTGCATATTTTTTTAAAAAAGGGGGCCACTAGTGTCAGAACCTATTTTAATTTGTTTTTTTTTTTTTTTAGAATGATGTCACTCATGCATTCAAACCAATTCTCCCATATGTGGTTTTGCGCATTACACTTTCAATTGTGCGTTTTAAAAAAAAAAAAAAAAAAGAAGTAAACTAAACAAGCACATTTCATAAACCTATAGGCTACATGCTACAGCAGCTCCACAGGCACCAACGAAGTGAATTACCTTCCATTTCCCGGGTGACAGTGCTGTAGTGCATTTTAAAGGAACTGTGGCTGCGCAGGTCTGACTTGTCCAGGCCGGCGCTCTGCTGCTCAAACGCTACGTTTCCTGCTTGCTCTGCAGCCGAAATCAGAGAGGCAATACTGAAAGCATTTGCCTTTGGAGAGAGAGGACCGCCGTCGTCCATAGGCAAGAGATCGAGTCGCTAGAAGCCGTCCTTCCTCCTCCTCCTCCTCCTCCTCCTCCTCCTCCTCCTCCTCCTCCGCTTTCCAACAGCACAGAAAGCAGGAGCAGGCTGCGCACAATGGAGAGGAACATACGCCAAACGGGCTTTTTTCTTTTTGTTTTTTTTTGTTTCACATTCCGCCACCGGTGCTCCGTGGGTGCCAGAGTCTGTGCTTAGACCGTCCCTAAAGTATTCCCACGGCTAATAGCGAAGACGCGTAAAAAAAGCAGCTTTCCGGCGCTCAGGTTGAGTTGATGAAGCACCTAAACACGTCCCGGTGTCAAAACATAGTTCATCCTCAGAGAATAGAGAGAGAGAGAGAGAGAGAGAGAGAGAGAGAGAGAGAGAGAGAGAGCTTCCCTCCTTTCTCCTCCGGTCGGTGGTGGTGGTGGTGGTGGTGGTGGTGCATCTGAGTCCTGCCTTGAGGAGAAGCCACTGCTGCTGCGAGAATGTCAAAAGTGAGCGAGATCCACGCCTCCCCTGCACCACCAGGAGAGAGAAGAAGAAGAAAAAAAAAAAAGAAAAGTGTCGGCGCTCTGCACTGGATGTTTTATTTCAATAAGACCTTGTGTCAGTCATATGAATTCAACTCCAACGTCATTGCAATGTCCGGCTTTAAAGTGCGCTATACTTTTCCAGTAAATCAGGGGCCCTGTGCGCGTTTCTATATTTTAGGTGTCCAAAGCCCAGATAGAGCAGGAGTTCGCTGTGAAAATGTAGTTTTCTTTACACATGGTTGGTAAAAAACACAATTCACTTTGCTTATTCACTTCCAATGTGTTGTTTTTTTGTTTCTGTGGTAATCACACATAAATAGGGAATACTCTTTTAATTGAAGCAACTAAGAAAATATGGATCCAAGAACTGTATTCAAGTGAAACTTATTGGATAGTTTACTTTAAGAAAGGATTCACCAATCATTCAAGGGACACTATCCACGTTAGACGTTGCTTTTTTTTTAAAATTTTATTTGCACCAATCATCCATACCCATATGCTTATTTGAATGACTTAGCCCATACCTCTAATATACCTTTTCTACACCCAGAAAGATGCAGACATTTCCCCGAGCAAAGCGCCTTCAGTGCAGTCGGTAAACACAGAGAACCAACACACGTGGCACTCCAGACCGGAGCTGGACTTGACCTCTCCGCCGCGCGCATCCACCAGCGCCTTGTCGGCTCTCAGCTTATCGAGGTTCAGCTTTAATGTGCAAAAAAAAAAAAAAAAAAAAAAAGCAAAGATGTGTTTTGTCCGAGCTACTGCGGTTTGCGACCGGATAGTCTAATTTACACTGGGGTCATTGAATTAAGCGGAAAGGCAGCAGCGGGCTTCTAATGGGATGAAGCAGTTAGAGGATTAACCCGAGGCTATTTGTTTTGGCTGTTTCTCAATGGGAGGCAGTGAGCATTAAAGAAAAACAAAAAACAAAAAAACTACTGCAATATGTTGTTTTGGCCAGATAGATAGACAGATAGAAGGATAGATGAATTAAATAGAAAGAAAGATAGACTGTTAGATAGATAGACTGTTAGATATATAGATATGGATAGGTAGATACATATATATATATAGATATATATATAGATAGGTAGATATATATATATATATAGATATATATATATATATATATATATATATATATATATGGATAGGTAGATACATATATATATATATATATATGGATAGGTAGATACATAGATATAGATATGGATAGATAGATACATAGATATATATATGGATAGGTAGATACATAGATATATATATAGGATATATAGATATATGTAGATAGATACATAGATATATATATGGATAGGTAGATACATAGATATATATATATAGATAGATAGATACATAGATATAGATATATATATGGATAGGTAGATACATAGATATATATATGGATAGGTAGATACATAGATATATATATGGATAGATATATAGATATAGATATGATAGATAGATACATAGATATATATATGGATAGGTAGATACATAGATATATATATGGATAGGTAGCATAGATAGAGAAAGAAAAAGAGGTAGAGAAAGAGATGAACGGATGGATGAATAGATAGAAGTGACTAAACTCCAATGACTCCATTTAATTACTCTCTAAAAGAAATCATGGCTCAGTCAAAGTCAGTGTAAACCCCCCCCCGCCCAGTGTATGCCGGGGCTTCTTTTTAATCAGATATGATGCCATCGATACCGACTCACTTCATCATTGCCAAGTCGGAAGCCTCCTTTGTAAATACTCAGGTGATAACAGACAAAATACAGGAGCAGGTCAGAATGGGAAGAGACCGTGTTGGAATTCTCTCGCAGGCCTCAGGAGCGGCCAACGCGCACTGTAAGGTGAAATATTCAACTGGAGAACACAAATATATATACTTTCTTTACAGCAAGCAGGTGTTAACGCTACATATGAATAGCTTAGTTACTTTAGATTTATAATAACTTTTTTGTTGTAGCATACAAGTAGCTTTAACAGGTAATATCGTTTTGTTTATTTATGTTTTTATCGTTTGACTTTATTTGAAATCTGCTCACTATATATATATATATATATATATATATATATATACTGTAGACTGTATCCTGAAGAGTTTTTTGCACGTACGACCAAATCAGACCTGACAACAAAATGAGCAAACTAGCCCAACTCACTGATCAGAGGATACAGACTTAATCACCGGCTTCACCTTTTCTCGGTTGACTGATGAATACATTACAGGGTCATCAACTGTACAGTCACATCTCCCTTCAGCTGCTGCTCAATCACATTGTTTGTGAGTTTGTAAAATGTGTATTCACATTGTAGAGACTCCTGATTACTTTCACAAATATTTGAAACATTGTAGAAAATTGTAGATCTTCATATAGTCCATATAGAAGAAAAAAAAAAAGCCTTGGATCTTGTGATTATGGAAACGTTCATCATGTTGCTGAGGTTTTTTTTTTTAAAAGTTGATTTAAATTGGACATTTTGTATGAATTTCCAGAAGAACACTGTCAATAAAAATGCCTTATAGTTCATATAGGTGCATAAACACTTATGTAGCCTTTCAGTAGCAATGTCTTATTTTGCTGTTTTATTTAGGTTAATTATCGTTTCCGCAAAATACATTTTCAGTCATTCAGTCCCGGATTCAAAGCCCAAACTTCATCTTTCTGAGATTGCTGCCGGCATGATTTCCACCTTACTATCTAAATTGGAAGCCCACTACGAATTTGACAGTTTTAATTTTATTTTTAGGAGTTGAAACGTTTTTTTATTTGACACAAGAAAATAGTACCCACCATCTTCACGCGTTATTCTCTGCGTTGTCTTGCCTTATAGACCTAAACCTCTGCTCTTGTCTCCGGACGGCACAGTGAGACACCAGGTTAACTGACAGGCTACGTGCACAGGGATGACAGAGGCCAACAGGAGGCACAACTGGCTCCTAGTGCCAGACTCAGCGTGCTTTTACGCACTTGAATGACAACATAAACACATTTCTTTGACAGAAATATAAGAATAATCAGTCTGATTGGATTTTTTTTCTTTTTTTTTCTTAGTAATGTGACACATGTTTTCAATCCCAAAAGGCCCCCCTTCGTGCTGTTGGGTTTTCTTCCTTTTGTCTTTTACATGAGAATCGGAGACTTCTGTCCCTCGTGTCCCAGGACGGGCCTGTGTGGTCCTGTTGTAGCAACATGATGAACAATCAACAAATCAAAACAAAACGTAAATAAAATCCCTCCCATGGATAATTAAATGGCACAGAGCTCGCGGATGTCAAGGTTCGGCGGCAGCTATTTGTGTTATTATTAATCAGAAATGTGAACACGTCATCAGTATATCTGCAAGGCCTTCATCTTCTTCTGCTCTCTCTTTCTGCCCCCCCCCATCATCTCCTTCCCTCAGACGCACAATAAAACAGCTTTGATGTTTTTATGCTTGTGTTTTGGAGATATTTAACTCGCCTGTCTTACATTTAACGAGCCTGTCTGTGCCAAAATTGTGGTGATAAAATGATTAACTACACGTTTGCATAATTTAACAGATAATAAATCACGGCTTATTCCACCCATCATAAATAATAATTAAAAAAAAGTTGCGTGACTGAAGCAGTAGGGACCGAGGCCGCGCACTCCACGCTATATAAAACCCCATCCTGTCTAAATATTAGTCCAGATCCCTGAATAAGAGGCAGAGGAAGTGAGCAGTTGACCGCTGACAGCAGGGCCCGGCCCCGGGGTGTCCCCTCTCTCCCCGGGGTGTCCCCTCTCTCCCCGGGGCTTCAGGAGATGCACGCAGAGATGCAGGTATGCAGGAGGAAGTGTTCAAAAAAAGGTGCCTCAACTATCTGTATAGGGCCTCCGGCTGGTGGTCGTCATGAGGAACAAAATACATTTAAAAATCCTTTCAATATTCAGAAGAAAATTGAATAATAATAATAATAATAATAATAATAATAATAATAATAATAATAATAATAAAAAACACTCCTCTTAAACAAGTTATCAATTAGTATTGAGTTCAAACCTCACGAATAAAAGGAAATGAGAAAGTGAGTAATCTTATCGGTATTTGTTTTTTAAAAGACAATTAAATAACGTATACATTACATATTAAATATGCAATCAAGGCATATATTCCATTATTCTGTAATTCCTCATAAGATTCCTACAGAGAACTGTGGTGAATAGTAACCCTTAATATGCAATTTAAATAACATAAAGAATCGCAACTATTACTCTAGTATTTAAGAGTAAAATGCACAGAGAATATATGTTTTCACGTTTTATCTTCGTGTGCAGGTGCGAGCAAGCTGCTACCTTAAAGCATCAGCAGTGGTCTGGTTTTGTCTGTTGGCTAAAATTTGTGAATACTTTCATTCACTCCTCTCTGCTTTCCCAACATGAAATCTCCACATCAGCACGAATACTAATTTGAGTTTTTCAGTAAAAACGTCAAAACATTTGACCACAGTGATGAATATTTGTCCGATGTCCATCAGTATTTGTTTTCTCTGTTTGTAATTTAATTTCTAGCGTCTGTCGTTGAGTGGTTAGTTTGATGTTTTGACTTTTCCCGTGGCGTTGGTTGGTTGGTTGGTTGGTTGCCATCATGAATAAATAATAAAATAAAAAAAACCGTAATGGTGTATAAGGTTGTGATTGTGTGCCAATATGCGCACGGATATATGAGATGATTACATTGCAAACTGAGTTTATTTGTGCACGCCGGTGCGCGTTTGCAAAGTGGTAGATAGTAAATACAGATTGGAGTTTGTGCTCTCATTGTACAGATGTTTGCAAATCCACATCGTCCTTCAATGAACCGTCAGCCATGCGTGCGACAGTAATCCTACAGAACATTTCAATAGATACAGTAATAATACAAACATCACAGGGGAAATACATACCAAAAAGGGTAGGAGTAATGATAATATAATACTCGTATACAATAAAATCACAATAACATCATTTTAAGATCTAGTGTAGTGTTTATATGTGATTTTAAAAGTCGGACCTTTAGGGTAGCCAATGGTGGTAATACTGTTTTATAAGCAAAAATATTTTTCTCACTCATGTGTCTTGTAAATGTCACAGGGTTTTTCTCTATTTGTGCTAAAAAAAATGGACCCAAACACATTTCCGTGTTGGCATATAAATGTGGTTTTCCTGTTCAGCCCTGCTGTCTTTGTATTTTGAAGGTCTTCATAAAAAGGACATGTTCATAAAAAACACAATTGAATTGAACACAATGGATGACCAAAGGTTAAAATCATGATTCCCTTGTGTCTGTCCGAGCTAAATTCCAACATTTATTCCCACACAGACATTGTTAAAACATGGGAAAACGGGCTCCAGACGGCAACTTTTAATATTACTCATTAAAAAAATCTAAGAGGAAGCACGTAAATGTGTTGGAAAGGGCGTTACTGTATTATAATGGAATATCATGTTCTTTTACATCATAACATAACTTCATTAAATGTTCCTCCTTTTGATTTTTTTGTTGCTATAGGTTGATTTAAACATTACGGCCCACAAAGTGAAATGTTCAATGCTTGCCACCCAGTTCTCGTCTGTGTCTTCATGGATTATGAGGTTTGACGACTCCACTACCTGGTCTATTTGTCCAAGCCGCTGTGCAGAAATAAAAAGAAACAAAGAAAAAGAAAAAGCACAATTTTCACTTTCTCCCTCTCTCTTTGCAGTTGTCTGGGAAGATGTGTGCCACTGCTATTTGTTTATTTTTGGAAGGAAGGTCCTCTCTCCACATGTCTTCTTTGAGTTAACGAATATAGGCCTGACAGCTGCCAACTGTGCCCTTCAACAGCCTCTGTGCAGCCCGGCCCACGAAGCCTTGACACACTGCTCCCCTCAGCCCCGACACACCTGAAGCAACACTGATGTTATCATAAAGTTTATCATCCAACTAGGTGATTACTTACTAAATGACTTACTATAATTAAGATACAGTCTTATAGTAGTATAAGGAAATCAAAGTGTATTTCTTTATTTCATCAGGACAGGAAAATGGCAGGGCATGAATGTGTTTGTGTGTATTTACAGTATGCGTGGTACTCTGAATATTCCTTTCTTATATCGGTATTAATCAAGTTGAATTTCTCAGAGAGAAACAGAAAGAGCAAAACAGTTTGGAATGTGTGTAGGACATAGGAAGGGTGGAGGTGGTGTGGGTGGTGGTGGTGGTGGTGGGGGGGGGGCTGAATGGTTTGAGTCAGATCCCTTTTCAAAATCACTTCTTCTCTTTCCCTCCCGTCTTTGTTTTAAAACTGGGGATGCTTTTAGCTTTTGAAAAGTATCCTTTCCCTATCTGTTGCTCGGCGGCCTCAGTCGTCATCACCTCGCCTCTCCCGCAGCCCTATTGGAGCGCCCCGTAAATAGCTGGCATTCCTGCCACAAAGAACCCGATGATGTGGGCTCGGGGGCCTCCGTGATCTCCCCAAATTAATTAAGGCCTTTCTTCTCCCCGAGCAGGATCCGCGGGCCTTTGTCTCTCTAATACATCTTAAGCCCCGGTATTAAATACAAGGGCAGAGTCTACGCTCATTATAATCTGTCACTGCCTGCTTTGCTCTTCTCGGCCCGGCCCGTGAGCCTAAAGAGGCTTCGGTGTAGCAGAGAAGCCATCCTCCACTCCGGCTCTTGCCCCTTGCCTCCTCCTTATCTGCCGCCCCTCTATGCTCCCCACTGGCTTGGTATTTATTTGAATATGAGAAGGTCTGCTTGTTGTTTCTGGCAGAGGGGGCTTGAGGCTGAGACCCCCTCCCGACTACCTCATGCCCCCCAACCCCCCCCCCCCAACTTCTTTCGTCCCTCCATCTGTCCCTCCTCAGCCACCCCGGCTTGTTCACTCTTCACCAGCCTCTGCTTTCGTGAACTTGAACCACAGACCTCTTGTCAAAGGCCATTACAGAAAGGCCCACTGTGCATGTGTATGAGTGTGTGTGTGTGTGTGTGTGTGTGTGTGTGTGTGTGTGTGTGTGTGTTTAATTGCATGTGTGCATGTCCCGTTAACTACTTTCCCTCTCTAGCAGAAATTAATAACTGTTAGCAGAGGTAATGTGTAAGTCAGCAGGGTGGCCGGAGTCTGCTTCTTTTCTTCCACAAACTCAGCTGAGTGAATATTTCCTTTCAACTCACTCAGTAAATGCACCTTTCAGAGGCCGATCCTGTTTCATCCAGTCTCCCTTTTCCTAATTTTTGCTTTAAGGATTGCTTCGGCCCGTTGACCCATCTGAAGAAAGGCCCCAACCTAAGCGGTCGGTGAGTTTACGAGTCCTCAGATTCGGCTCCAATTTGAAACGCTGAAGGTGTTTAGTGGGGTTTTAACATGGCGATTCATACTGTGACAGCAGGATCAGGATTGCCTCTTACCAGCAGCAGGAAGCGGATAACATGTCCATTAGTGAAACCCCCACACCAACCTTAAACAGTGAATTTAGGGGATCAGAGGCGTGCAGAGATTTGACCTTGAGGAATGCCAGTACCACAACCCCGGCTGGAAATGTGCAGCGGAGGAGACGGGAAAATGAGCTACAATGTGGCTTTTTGTTTGGGTGTACAAGAGATTTGGGTTGAGGGGGGACTATCGGGCCTTCCTGTGCTCCTCTTCCAAGATGGAGAAGCAGGAAGTCACACAGGAGGTAAACAATGTGCAGAATGGAGCTGATACCAAGGACTGGAATTTACCCCCCCCCATTATTCTTGTTGGCATGGCTCCGGGCCAGTTGATAATGGACACGGCGCTCCCACCAAACACCCGGCTTCCATGTTGGAAATATTTCCCCACCATAGAAAAAGGTTTACGTTCAGCGTGGCTCAGTGTGAAAAGAATGGTGGTTTTTGCTACGATCCGCCATACCTCAGGTCATAGGCTGTGCTTCAGGTCACAGATCTCGCTCTGGGCGTCTTGTCACTCAGTCACTTGGAGAATCTGTCAAAAGCAGCCTCCACCAATCGGAGCGAGCACTGGGCTGTCTGATACTGATTACAGCGATTCATCATGTCAGGCTCTCCCTGCCACCACATGTTTGTTTTGATCTCTTCCTCTCCAGCAGGGTGACAGTGAAAGATGAGGGACCATGTGGCAGGTCCGGCACTATGTCATGGAAAAACCGGAGCATAAAAAGCACCTCTGGGTCTCAGCACTGGACTCCGAGCACTGGTCTCGGAGCTCAATGTCGGGACTCGGAAACAGCAAGCTCATAGGGAGCGGGGGAGATTTAGCCGGCTGGCTAATTGCAGACCCAAAAGTGTAACTTTAGGTGATAGGGGGATTAAGGCATGTTGACTTGTGTTCACCGGGGGGCTAAACTGACACCCAGTTTCCCCCATAGTGGACAGTTCCTGAAACCCCCTGGAGTTGGCTGGGGGGTCCGGGTCACATTAAGGGGTACTGTTTGGCCTGCTAGGGCATGACCACATGACCAGCTCCTCTAAAACAAGCACTGCTGTGTCCATAATGTCAAACACTTCCTCCATCTGCATCCATTAGCCAGCTCTGGAGGTGGCGAGGAACATTTGAGAGCCGAAGGAAAACAGAGGGTCCAGAGATTACATGGCCCTCGTATAATGAAAAAGTTCCCTCGGCTATTGTACTGAAGCAGTCAAAGAATTTACTCGAGGAAATATTGATAAACTTCTCTTTTGGCCTGAAGTAGCTTTTTTTTTTATAGTTGGAAATTAAATCATTTTATTATATCGTTATTAGTATAAATAATGAATGCAATCACAAGAAATCCTACAATCTGTAACATTTCGGGCTACATTTTTACACCCCTAAATATAAATCATATTTTATAGAAGTTTATGTATAGTACAGATTTTATTTTTAGCTTCAACTTTACCAGCTTTACCATACAGTGCATGTGTGGACTTTATTATTACAGTTGAAAAGCTAATCTTTTAGCAATTCTAGATATATTTTAATCAAATGATCTTACATTTGCAATGCTTTCAGAATCATTTATGTATCCTTATGAAAATATATATTTAAAATGAAAAATGTAGTTCACATTAAATAGATGCATTCTTACATGTATACAACTTAATTTATGTTTTTTTAAGAAAATGTTCACACATCTTCCAGAATATTTATCAGTTATTTGTTTTACTGAGCAAATCAAGGAGAGCACATAAAACTGGAATAGTAAATAACTTGTAAAACTTGGCTTAAATTAGGCCTACATATACATTAAACATACAAAACTGATTTACTGCACAGTCATGTGACATATAACTAAATTCCTAAATAATAATTTTTTTTAGTCATTTAAAAATAACAAATAATCCCCCTTATTTTTGCAGCTGATATTAAATGATTGACATATTTTTCTAAAAAGAAAAAAAAGTTTCAGCATAAATAGGGACCTTAGAAGCAATAACCAAAAAATCTGTTAACCTGAAGAAAAATAAATGTTTTTTTTATCTAAAATCCTAATTACACAAATCCCAGTCATTAACAAGAGAGACTTCTGGTTTCAGAATAAAACATCCAATACTCTTCGGATCCTCTCGATCACTTGAAATGTGTCCGACACATTTTTTAAATGTCTTTATTTACAGACAATACTTTCAGAGGTATTCCACAGGCCCCTATTGTCCTCTCCCGCACAGTAAAATATGGGTGGACCCTCTGACAGATGAACCAAGCAGCACAGACAAGCAGGAATCTTTCTCGTCATGCATGTTAGAGCAACCTCCCATGCGGCTTACGTTAAGAGGGCCTAAACATTGGAGTGAACTGGATGTGGAAAAAAATAGCCCCTGTGTTTGGGTCTGATTTCTCAGCTCATTAATCTTGACTGTAGTCGTACAGTGCGTCTCACATGCTGGCACATTTTCAGCCAGCTTGAATGTAATGATATTTATTAGAACATGTCCAAGCTTGCAGTATGTCTCTAACCTTATCTGACATCATTGTCCTAGATACCGAGGTGTGTTTACATATGACTAAGGCGAAGGGGGTTGGACATCAATATTGTTCACTTTGTTTTTTTCCTTCTCTTTTGTAAAGATTGTTTTTTTAATTTAACCTTTTTGTCTTTTGAAACCTAAAATCCTTTTGCTAACTTACCCATAAAATCAACATAATTTCAAAGGTGTATTAAACAGCTGTGTGCATGAGCCAAACTAATACTGAAATTACATTAAATCAAAAGTCCCCATGTGAACAAGACTCCTTTTGACTCACTTTACCGAAATAAATAATAATACGACCTTTAGTCCTGTTGAAACTTAAAACCTTTGTTGCTGACCTGCCTGTGAAATCCACATGGTATCAAACTTCTACATAGCTATTTAAAAAATTGCTATCTGCATAGGTAAAAATAAATAAATATAGATATTATTTGTTGGGGCAAAATGTAGATATATGGCCCTAATTTAACATACTTTATATGGTATACTGTTAATAGGCAAGATGATATTTCAGTAACAGACAATTATTTGTCAGTGATGAGTTGAGAACCATCATCTATTTTTCACAAATTAACTTAATATAAGGGGACAACATAAAAAAAACCCAAAAACAGACAACAGATGCAATGAATGCATACTATTTATTAAAGGTTGTTCTTCTAATGTCTGAAAACAGAAATCACTGCCCTTCTCGCTTCGTGCACCAGTTTGACAATTGTCTGACTGGAGAGATGGTATGAGTGAGTGTGTGTGTGTGTGTGTATCTGTGTGTGTCTCTGTTACAGGCCTTGGAAAAAGCAGTAGCTCCCCTGTGTGGTTTGCTGGTGTAAGAACACCTGGTACTGCAGGGGGAGAGGTGGGCATTTGGGTACCGAGACATGACCTGTACAACTCCACTGGCACAGCAAGAGGTAGGACTTTAAATCCTGTAAAGAGGCACTGACTGAATACATTGCTACGACTAATTTACCTGCCACTTAAATGGAGCTGAAACATTGCTGGTAATCTTTAGAATCTAGACCCAGTTAGCATTCAAATATTGGATGCATTTCCTCCTTAGTGTTTAACCCTCAGCCGGAGCTCTTGTTGTTGAAAACACACCTTGAAAAGCCGCTGTCATCACCTGTGACTCTCCATGTGACTTATGACAACAACTTCCCCAATACACACACCCAGATACACACACACACGCCTGGCATACATCTACATCCACACATGAATTACTAGAGCTTAAAACAATTATTCAACTTCTTGTTTTCCAGTATTCCAGTGTCTTTTAAGTTTCTGTGATTTTAAGCTAACATGACATAAACTTCCAAGTAGCAATACGCACATGCAAGTGAAGATACTTGCTCACACACACACACACACACACACACACACACACACACACACACACACACACACACACACACACACACACACACACACACACACACACACACACACACAAACACAGTTATTTGGTTAGAGGCCGTTTGGTTCAAGTTGATGTTTGTGGTGAGCTGTGATATTGCGTAGCTTCAGAGGCGGCCTAATGCAGGATCAGGTGTCTCCGTCCATATCGGATGCCTGGGTGGAGTGGATGGATAGCTTCAGATGGCATTTGTCCTCTCTGGACACTGGACCCTTCACAACCCCTCCACCTTCCAAATATTTACCTGACATGTCTCCGTGGGTGGTGGCCTATCTAAAGAAACATGTATACACACATTCACATTGATGGATTTTTTTAGCATACAGATAAACACACTGGGGTTTTACTGATTTGTTGTTTTGAAAGCCAATATGGACGCTATTCATTCCAGTAGTTTACCTCATACCGAAATGTGTACAAAACAATTACAAAGTATTTTTAGAGATGACCATTGTGAATGTTATAAATCCTCTTAAATAGCATCTAGGTGATCATGGGAGTCCACAACTGAACACTATAAATTCAAAGTTTCGAATTAAACCTAGAGTATAAATTAATTCACAGACTGGCTGATAGATGCATTTACCTGCACACATGCTTAAACACAGGTCCATTCCCGTTTCAGGCCTCATTGGTGTCGACACTTTGAAGATGTCGGCTGCTTGTTTACTGATGCAAATTAGCAGGTAGGGAACCTTCAGAGGAGCAGAGAGCGTGGCAGCTTGGTGGGTGGCGGGTCCTCCTTCTAACACTGCACCCCAACTCATCTTCTCTCATCCATTCCCCTCTCTATCTCTACCCCCCCGTGAAGGAATGCTTTCAGCTGGACTCACCTGGTTGATCGGCCTAAGTCAGGCCTGTGGAAGCTGAGGTGAATGGAGCTCAGAGGAGCTCAAACTATACTGCCTGGCCGGGAGAAGCTTGGCATCCCTGTGCTAAAATGTATGACTTTTCATTGTTACATTTTAGCTATATATCCTCTCTATTCTGTGAAAACCATGAATCTCCAAATTGGTGATTTGAATGTTTTTTTCTGAAAAATTGAAGTATTAAATGTTCTGTCATAGGTTGAGAAACATTCTACTCAATACGCTAAATAAAGCATTTCAAAATCCATCTGATTCTCTGAAAAATGCATCGCCACAAAGCTGAAGACAGGGTTGCTGATAATAACATTTTCAGTGCAGCTATTAAAGTTATGTTTTATTTTCTGTATGAAATAATGCATGACATTTCTTTTAAACCCTAAGCATATTTCCCTACAAAAATACTTAATCACTACCATCTAATTTACAAATTTACAATAGACTTACATCGTGATTATGAAAATAGATGGTTAGAATAACTTTATGGTAACTTAATGTGATGTAGATTCCCTGTCAGGAATAATTTCACTGTTTTGAATCATAAATTTGTATGCTTCTAATTCATGGTAAAAATGAATCTTACCGCCAGAGGAAAAATAAATTTTTTAGTGGGCTGAGCAGCATATCCACTGTGAAAGTCATAGTTTTACTAAGGCTTACATAGGTTTTTTCATTTGGGATGTTAACCAGGGAAATATCCAGGTAGGCATTGCACAACATTAATATTATAAAGGACTAAAAATCCCAACTTTTTTTTATTACATTTGAGTTATCACATTATCATTTGCCAAAAAAAACAATTCCTCAATGTCTTCCATTTATAGTTATTCAGGTTGTGCAGAGCAGTAATAGAAACAGGAAATGGAAATCAGCTTAATACTGTTACAGAGAGCCGTCTACTTGACCAAACAAGAAGAGTAAACAGGAGTCAGTCCGCTGGGATCTCTGCTGCCCCTGCTTTCAATGGTGAGAACGCCACACTCCACTTTTTCCCACTTACTGACCTAAAAACACACTGCGCTGCCACGTACGGCTCGCTACATTGTGTGTGTGTGAATGAAGAATGCAGCTGTGAGTTATACGTCTGTGTGTGTGTGTGTGTTTGCTTGTGTGCAGAAAAACCAATATTTCTATAAGAAATTGTAAAAACTGTTTTTATTTGAACATGTTTTGTGTTCGGCTATCATTCTGGTTAGTGTGTGTTTGCAGCTATGAGTTAAAACGCAGATCATGACTGATGATCTGTTGAAATATCAACTTATCCAAAACAAGAAAACAAACTTTGTGTTCCTTTCCAGTGAGTATCGAGATGCATCATACCATCACATTTCAGTCATGTCAGACAAGTTACAGTGTGTGTGTGTGTGTGTGTGTGTGTGTGTGTGTGTGTGTGTGATTGAAAAAATATTGTAGCTCCCCTTTTAGGCCATTTGGTTCAGTACTAAAACAGTTGAAATGGAACACATTATTTATTATGTTTTGCCAAAGTTTATTCGGCTGCATGCAGGATTTGAGTGATGGGCAGATTTTCTGATTGCAAACTTTTGGATCCAGGATGAGCTCACTGTATCTGTGTGTATGTGTGTTGGTGGGTGTGTAAAGAAGAATTTGCTTCTAAGGCAGGTCATTACTGTGGACAGGGATTATCTGCCTCCCCCCAACTACTTCTTCCAACATCCTATCACCCCAGTGGCTTGTGACAGCCGGCGGTGTCAGTCACTTAGTGTGTGTGTGTGTGAGAGTGGGATTGTTTGCATTAGGGCTGGCTGAGTAAACAGGGCTCTGGTTACCTCTGAAGGCTTTTCCATATCATCCATTCCAATTTAAATGTGGAAAAATATCACATGGGTGACAGGGGAGTACATTACTTGGTAGCACCAGATCGCGTTTGTTTATACGTATAATGAGGGCTCACATGACATGTTGGCATGTGATGAAACTCTTACGATATCCATGGTTAAAACTCCCAGCATGCTGTCCGGCTCTTTTAATGTGTTTGATATGCACTTTAATCATTCCTCCACGTATAGAATACATGACTTCAGCGTGGATTTGCCCCTTTTCACCCACATCGAATCCAATCTGATATGAATACATGCACACATGCACACAGGCACGTATGCACGCATGACACGCCACACACACACACACACACACACACACACACACACACACACACACACACACACACACACACACACACACACACACACACACACACACAGACACACACATTCTTCAGTCCACACATATTCAGATCCTTTTCTAAGAATGTGCTATTTATGCTAAAAGCTAAAACAAGCAGTTACATTACATTACATTACATTACATTACAGTCATTTAGCAGACGCTTTTATCCAAAGCGACTTACAGGAAGTGTATTCAACATAGGTATTCAAGAGAACTACTAGTCACCAGAAGTCATAAGTGCATCTCCTTTCTTAAACAAGCATCTAAAAGCATAAACCAGAGCAAAAGTACAGTGCAGAGGCAAATTACTATGAAAACAATAAGTGCAACAAACTAATACGAATGCAATAAGTGCTACGAGGAAGGCTCAGGGTAGTACTTCTTGAAAGATGGGCAGCGACTCTGCTGTCCTGACGTCAGTGGGGAGTTCATTCCACCACTGGGTCACACCCAGATTCCTCGCAGTCCGAGTTGGCGTCACCACGGCATCATCAATGGTGATGGACAGGTCTCGTGAGGGCAACCCTTCCCCGGGAGGAACAGTAGCTCGGTTTTGTCCAGGTTGAGCTTCAGGTGGTGTGTCGCCATCCACTCGCAATCCAGTTAATCCTGTTCTTTCTCCTCCGATAGTTAATTTTGATGAGCAATAAAATGGTGCATCACATTTTGACAATCATGGGCATGGCCAGTTACTCTAGGTAAGAGGCGTGTTTCAGAATAAACCATAAATCAACACAGGTGTTCTCATAGATAGGGTCAGATATGCTACTTGCTAACAAACGGTGTAGGTAAATCCAGGAAGGCTACAGTGAGGAGACCGTGAACACAAGTTTTACCAAGAACTGACAATGACAAATCCTGCATTATGTGATCAGAGGTGACAGAAAGTTGGCTTTGAATTAGAAGTACATCGAACGTGTTTGCAAAAGAATAAAAAATCAAATCAGTAGAGGTTGACCATAATGACAATCATTCGTCAATGTTTTCTAAAAGAAGGCTGCTTTTCATGTATGTGGTTTCTTAAAAAAAAAAACAATTGATAAGAAACAGCTGCAAATACGAGTGATTGTGCGTGCGGAACAACTTGCTAAAAATAAAGACCATAAAGAGAGCATCCATGTCACAGAATACACTTTAAACATGTACTCAGATTAAATGCAAATCAGATATTTATTCACCTCTATTAATGTTTTCATCTTTTTTTTTTCGCCTTTATTGACCTGGTTTTGACCACCTCTTTAAAAATTACAAGGAACTCTAATTATTTCTCATGTTTTCCTTTACATGTTACCCTCCATGTTGCTCCAGCTGTCTTTGAAGGCTCATTAAGTGCAGTCGTACGGCTAAATGAAAAATCTTGTTACCAATCTTGCTGAAACATTTCAAACTCAAGCAGACACATCTTTGCTACAGATTTCACTGCCAGTTTATCCTTTGAAGCTATTTAAAAAAATAAATAATTTTCCATAAATGACCTGCACTCACAACAGTCTCCTCTCATGGTGTCTTCTATGTCTGAACCCTGTCATCTCTGTGATTATCACCAAGACACCTGTGAGCACAGGGAAGTGACACACACATACACATACATGCTAACAAGCCTGTGAGACCCCCCTGGCTATGTAATGTACTTCCTCTCTTTACGTTCAGACATTCCTGAATGTTGCAGAAAGAGAGTCATGGGGTTCTTGTCTGTGAGAGTGTGATGTGTGTAGCAGAAAGCCGTTCCTCAGATGCAAGTTTGAAAAAAGATAAACAAGTATTGCAACGTAACACTTCATGCTCCCACTTCTGATTGTGAACAGAACAGTGTATTGACAAGATATTGGCCAATATACCCGATATGTTAATTCCATTTATTTTCTAACTGATACAGTATACCATTTGACAACAGGAATAGTCTCTATTACCATAACATGAACGTCCCAGAAACCCATTTGCCCCCGGGTTTATGTGTGTCACTTGTTTCGGCCCAACAGCATATTTTCATTTGGGCAGCCTTAACTGGTTAATTGTCCATGCTCATGGTCCAAATTCTGTTTCAAAGGTCCATATTGTACAACATTCTACTGATCATTTACTGTTCTTATTTTTACTTCTTTTCTCTTGTGCCTCAGGCTTTCCTTCTTACTTAGACTCCTTTTCCCGGTCTCTCTATCTGTCTCCCACCTTCCCACCCACCACCTCCCCCTCTCCCCCAGTCAGTTGATTTATCCCCTTCTCTGTTTTCCCTGGACCACATGGCCCGGCAGTTTGCCCTAGCTCCACTCATCCAGAACCGATGTCATTCAGATCCAGTTAAATAAATGGCCCTATAAATTTCCTCCAATAATAAGCCCTGGTGCTGCTGGAATGTGTGGCAGCTCGTTGGGGACGAGACGGGTGGAGGGTGAGAAATCCACGCAAATCCCAAAGACCCAGACTGCATGGATGCCGTGCGGATGAAGAGGAATCTGGGTTGAGCAAGTGTGTGCAGAAGGTGTGGGGGCAGGGTCTGCTCGCAGTAGGAGTGGGTGTGAGGGAGGCAGGGGAGTGGGTTTGGGGGTTCCTAGGCCCCTGTCTGCCTCCCTACCTGGAACGAGACCTCAGGGACACTTTAAATCAGCCCACCCAGAGACAGAGACACCAATCGGGCCTCTGTCAGACCCAGCTAAATCAAGTCAAGTCAAGTCAAGTGTGTTTGCGTGCATCTGTGCATGCGTGTGTATCTGCCCCTATGTATGTCTGGTTATGCGTGTCTAAAAGTGTATGTCACTGAATCTCAGAGCAATCCAGCTAACTCATCTACAAGCCTGCATTAATAATCACCACCATCCCTGTTATCGCACAGCCCATCCTTAGAGTCTAAAATCTAGAACATATTCTTTAAATAATCAGGGTGTAAATGTTAACAAACAAATTATGAATGAATGTTTGTCCATTTATGTGGATGCAGAGGTTTGTGGTGGATCATGAACCAATGAAAGAGCTGTGGGGATGAACTGGGCCTTTAAACGGTATATATAATGCTCCTCGCAGTGTTTTTCTTTTTCGTGCCTTGCTTGTGTGTTATTTGGCAAATGAACTTGTAATTATGAAGCGTTTGTCTAGTCTATCGACCACTCAAAGAGCTGTAGATTAAATGCCACCCTGAATAAATGAATGAAAAGTTTAAACGGACATCATGAATAACCTCATTATAACCCTCATTACTAAAGGATCCTCGAGTTATCCCATTCAGTTGTAAGCAATTCAAAGAAGCCTGTTTTCATCCAAATACAGGAGGACCTGATTCTGTTATATTCTGTTATACTAGTATCAAAGTTTAAATGGGAGATTCTGGCTCCTGAAATGAATGTGATGCATTCCGCTAGATTGTTTTATATGTAGATGACGTATTCTATGCAATCAGACATTGGTTGAGTTTCATCTCTAACAAAGGATCAATGGCCGAATACAGACACATGCTTACAGGGAGCAAATTAAGCAGCCTGAATCATCACTTGAACTTTGACCTTCTTCTACAATCTAATCCTCAAAGCACTTTACAGAGGGTGAGCTCTGCTGTCATTTGTTGTTCTTTTTCACTCTGTCACAGTCAGTGTGTTTACTTTCAGCTGATTTATTGGCCCTTCACTGCACTGCAGTAGCTGGCTGGCAGTACATGAGAAAAATATCTGACCCCCGCGCCGTTCCGCCTCTATGAGTCTCTGTGGGAAACACTGGGAAACTCAATATTATTTCTCCCACCAACAGGGGGATGCGCTTCACGCAAGGGGGGTCGGACGGCATGTGGTGGTTGTCACAGTACAGCAGCAATGACAAGCTGAGAGACAGACAGATCAAATCAGAGAGGTCCTTAACTGTCAGACAAACACGCAACTATATCTAAAGGAGGGGTGAGCTACCATTTCAACTGATCCAGAGGTTTTGCAGGGTTGTGATGGGTGGGTGTAGGAGGTGGAAGGGTGACCATCACCCCCTCCTCCCCCAACACTACTGACTCCATCCCTCTACCTTGTCCAGTTATGGAGCTGAGTGACTGGCTCACTGTGCGATGCCAGTGACCCGAAACCCATTTACTGCCTTAAATCGCTGGCCTCTGTCCGCCATCCTCCACCTCCCCTACCTCCACCTCTCTCCAACGCCACACTGCCACCCTCCTGTCCGTCGCCTACAGAGGATGACAAATCACCCTGAGCTCCTCAAATGGGTCCGAGACCACGCGTGGCCCCTGGTCCCCTCCCTCCAGCCTGCCTTGTCTGCTTAGAGAGGGGATTCCTCATCCTGGAATGAGGCAGTGGACCTGGTCAGCCCTACACACCTCCCCTCCACCCCATTCTCCCACAAGAGCTCTAGGTTATATCTATGTGTTTAATCGAATCTACATGGAGAAAATAAACATTGTTTGAGCGCGATGCTGACAGATCGGCTGGAAATATGAACGTCAGCCATGGTGGAAAGAAGTGGGCATTTATCATCAGGGGGATGGATACTGTTTCGCGTGTGTACCTGTGTGTGTATGTTACATCCCTGTTGCATGAAATGATCCGTCTGAGTGTGTGTGTGTTTGTCTGTTTCTGTGTATGTTTGTATACCTGTTGCATGAATTGGTTTATGTGTGTAGCTGTGTGTGCGCGTGTGTGTGTGTGTGTGTGTTTGCTACATAACCGTCTGGCTCCCATGCGAGGCAGTAAATCCATCATTCCTGCTGCGTTTACCTACCACTTCACAGAGCTGTATGTCCAGTGTAAACAACGTTTATCACTGCATGCAAATGAGCCCGTAAGCCGCAGCCTCCACAAAGACTCCATTCACTCCCAGCATGCCGTTTTACTAGCACGTTGAATCCGATACCCCAGATTACAAGCTTACTCCCAGGCATTGTGCAATGCTTTGCTGTCACTCACGCTCTACAATGGTTCCCTCCAAACGTCATTTTCTGGGACCATTATTAGAGTTATGACCAATACCAGTGCACATAAATGTCATGTTTCAACGTTGACAGGCCTGCTGTGAACAGGAGAGACAAGATTTATCTCCTCTCCCTCCTCTACTCCTCCTTTTTTCACCTTCTATTTCCTCCTCTTGTCAATCCTCTCTCCCTTACCCCTCCTTTCTTTTTTCTCTTTCCCCCGCCCTGCATCCTCTCAAGGAGGTGGTGGTATGTGTTGATTGTAGTGATTTTCACTGTTACAGTACATTATGCTTTCCTGCCCTTGGGAAACAGCACCATGGATAGACTGCTAAGTCTGTCATATGTATAAGGCCATTATAATCCTTTTTAAAAACCCAGTTATTCACCTCTGATGAGATGAAAAACTGGATTAAACCTAAAATACACAAGTGATTGGGTACAGAACATGTTCACTATAATGATTGTGACCACTACTGGATTCACAGAGATGCCCCATGATGATCTTATCATTTTTGGCATCAGCCTGCAAAAACTCACAGTGGCTGAAGTCTTAACAGCAGAAGCACGTGTTGCTGTAAATTATGAATTTGGGCCGCACCGGGAGGTAGAAAAGATTTATAGGACACTAATAAGCACTATCTCCTCAGCAGATCACATTATAAGACACAGTGTATGTGTGTGTTTTTGGGTGTGTGTGTAGGCGTGTTTAACAATCTTGTGGGTACATAAATCTGATCCATTCACATTGTGGGGACTCGCCTTCCTATTGGGGACAAAATGTAGACAAAATGCATTCCCCACAATGTCAATCATTATAGTTTAGTCTCTAGAAAATACATGGAAGTCATTGCAATGTCCCCAAAAGTTGTATAAAATATAACTGTGTGTGTGTGTGTGTGTGTGTCTGTGAAAGAAAGAAAGAGATAAATGAATAAAAACGAACTTTACAGAGACACAGTGTGTCTGTGGTTTAAGATAATGTATTATAACATTTGTATGAGTTACATAGGGAAACTGGAATGTGGAGCAGTAAAATAAGAACACATGCAGAAAAATAACTGTGCTTAATGCGGTAGAGGATGATTTGACACAGGATAACAGAAACAGAGAGCATGAAAAGTGAATAAAATTCTGCACTTGATTAATAAGATGTATGTAATTTGTATATAAAAATATATAATATTAGTGTTTTTAAGTAACTCCCAATTAAATCATGCATTTCATGCATGACTTAATATAATAATAATAATAATAATAACTTTATTTATATAGCACCTTTTAAAAACAAGGTTTACAAAGTGCTTTGACAGACCAGCCAGCAAGACAGTGCATAAGAAACAAAATGAAATAACAAGTGACAATCAAATAAACAAACAAAATAAATAAAATAAATAAATAAAATAAATAAAATAAATAAAATAAATAAAATAAATAAAATAAATAAAATAAATAAAATAAATAAAATAAAATAAAATAAATAAAAAAAATAAAGTGATAATGGTAAAATATAGTAAACAAATATAAGATAAAATACCAAGACCAAATGAAAATGAACCAATAAAACGAAGACATCACATAAAAGCCAATCTATAAAAATGTGTTTTAAGAAGTGATTTAAAAGAGATTACTGATTCTGCAAGCCTTATCTCCTCCGGTAGGTCATTCCAAAGCCGAGGGGCCCTTATGGCAAAAGCATGGTCGCCTTTGGTTTTCAGTTTCGACTTTGGAACAACCAGAAGGGCCCCACCTGAGGATCTAAGGCTGCGAGCTGGCTCATACGGGGTCAACATTTCTCCTATGTATGTCGGGGCCAGACCCAGACGTGCTTAATGGGGTCCTAGAGCAATTTACACATGGTTGGCAGACTTGCAAGACAGCTAAAAAAAAAAAAAAAAAAAGTTGGAGTTGATGCAGCAGAGGCGGGTATATCCTGAAGTTTATTCCGTAGTATGGGTCAAGCTCCAAAAATGTTCCTTAATGCACCTCAGGAGCATTCAAAAATGATCTCCAAACCCAGCAACCCGTTCCCACAGAGCTGCAGCTTCATGTGAGGCCAGAGACTGCCAACCAATCTGTGTGTGTGAACGCAGCTTTACACACACTTGCTAAGCCTTCTCCTCCCAAAACGCCTTTTGACAGCTCAGGATTCTTTGCATTGAACCCGACACATTTCTCTCTCAGAGGAATGGCTCTAATAAAGACGCTGCAGCTAAAATTCTGTCATATCCAGCCTGGCCCTGTGTGCATGTGTCAGCACTGTTTTGGATGTGACATTGCTGCCGCCTTGTAAGAGCTGCCTTTGACATAGCAACAATACTATCAAATCTGACTGAAGACACCTGCGCACAAAAAGAGACACAGAGAGCTAATATGCTGACATTGTGAGTGTGTTTGTGTAAAGGCACACACACAAATGCCTTTTGGCTCCTATTTGGTGTTTGTGTTTGTCCCTGTCTATCTGTATGTGTGTTCACCTGTGACCATGGCTATTCATTAGAGAGAGGTGAGCTCATGAGGGTGGGTCCGACAGAGGGATTGGTGAGTGTATGGGCTTGCGGCCCGTTTCAAATCCAAGGTTAATCCAGGCCTTTCACACTGGAGAGTCTAGGTAACAGAGAGCGTGGTGGGTGGCAGTAAGTGGTAACAAGATGAAGTATTACTGGGTAGTTCATATTTGAAAACATAATCAGTATTTGAAAGTATAGATTTTTTTGTTGCTTTTTGAAAATTTGCATTTTTCATAATATATCGTAACTGCATCAAGCCTATAAAGTAACCTAAGTATTTTTCTCCAGTGCAAAATTGTCCTCTTAATGATATTCTAAATGTTCCTTAACACCGAAAAAAGGATAATTTAGCAATGCCATAGCTATGTTATGGACATCAGTTTAAATATGTCTGTCTAAATACCACCTTAACTTCAGTTGCTATGAAGAAGACGATGTGTGACTCAGAGCTTTGGCACATTCCAAACGCTTTGTTGTTGCACATGGGAACAAAACACTGTTTCATTCTTGAGGAATTCAGAATCCATTATCTAAATGAGAACCGATTCAAACTTTTTCAATTTTAAATTGGAAGTCGTAGTGGACTTCTTTCCTTAAACTTGTGTTAACTGATTTTTTTGGCCACTTGAAAGAAGCTACAAGCTCTGCTGCGAAGCTGTAGTGGTATGTCATCACAGCCTGGCATGACAAAGTGCAACTCAAGTGCACTGAGTTGCGATTGCACAATGCTAAAACCCTATAAAGTTCTCAGCAATAAAACCAAAACAATGACTGAAATGCTGAACGATTCTAATAACTGTGTAGAGTTGAGGGGAACAGCTGGTAATATACATAATATTGTGTGGGTTTGCCTCTACAAGCTACCCTTTTCACATTACACATTGTCATTTCATCCATTGTTAAAATAAAAAGATTGATTAAAGCAGTTTTGATTTATACTGGCTTCGAGCTCGGTTCTTACTTTATTTTCTTCTTTTACTGGCCAGTTTTCAAGCACATCAAAGGATTGGCAGTGCTATTAATGAAAGTCAATTAACATGACATCTACGCAGAATATGTATGGGACTTTACCTTTGCAACTCTATTGATCAGAAATAGGGGATGGAGAGTGAAGAAAGAGAGACGGAGGGGAGCTGTTCACTGTAAAGTGTGTGTCCATACCCGAAACAATTCACTGTACATTCAGTCTGCACGGTCAGAGTTCCCGACCAACATTACTTCCAGTTACACACGAACCACTCGTACTGTATAAACACATGTCGTGCCACCATACCCAAACCTCAAGTACACACTCCCTCTCAGGATTCATATGTGCTTCTTGGCAGCAGCTGCAGCCCTTTGTACTGTGGGTTTAGCAGTGTGTGTGTGTGTGTGTGTGTCAGTTCATGATTCACTGGGAGTTCATGTGTGTTCTCTCCCATCGCCTCAGCTGACAGGACATTAAACCACTCTGAGCAGCATGTAGCCACTGGCATGTAGTCTGCTGGGGATTTAGAGGGTAGAGAAAGTGGCAATGTTTTTCTCTTGGTTGCCCCACACACACTTTCTGTCTTTAATGTGGTTGTCACTCCCTTTACTGTTCTCAGTAAAGGGAGTACGCACACACACTTAGACAAAAAAGGTGAAAATCCGTTGTGAATGATGAAATCCATCCTGTGAGGTTTGCTTTCCTGCTTCCCAGAAACTCTCTTTCTCTCTCCTGCCTGATGGATTGTGTCGCCCTGTTTTAGTCAACAGAGAATTCCACAGGAAACGACTATAATTAAGAAATATTGATGCTGGATACATCTATTTGCTTTTCCAAAATGATCATTAACAAAAATTTGGTTGCAGTCGTTTATCACCGTACAGCAGCTCTTGGCATCGGACACAGATGTTTGCTACGCTCGCTGTTGGCCTATCAGTATTTCTCTTGGCGATGACTTCATTAGGGCTCGATATGCTGTCCCATAAACATGTGTCTCTCTGGGAGATATGATTTAATGGCTGGACTAACTGTTCATCTATCTTAAATACACATAACATCCCAGAGCCATACAAGGGGGTGGACAAAATATTGGAAGCAACATGACACAGACTTTAACATGCTGCCTGCTGATATGTTTGTGCTAGCTTCAAAATAGGCCTGTTGATTTTGGTACAGAGAAGTATGAAGCAATAAGTGAAGTTTGTTAAAGGCAGGCTACAGTCACAAAACCTGAGTGAAGCTCGTGAAATTGTCACCTTTATGATACACTGAAATATTTAATTTTAGAATATCTGCTCATAATGACTAACACATTATTAAACTTTTTTTCGTTATGTTTAGGCACTCAAGGCAGGACAGGTGCAGAAAGAGTCCAGTGACTCACTCGCGGTTGTATTTGTAACCACAACTTAATAGGAAGACATGTTCAAACTATAAATATAACTTAAAGGTTGACAGGGACATTGTTCTTAACTCACAAAGTTAATCGGTGATATCAAAAAAGGCAAAGTGAATACCAAACCTGTCTGCAGTAAACATCAACAGTTCACTGATCAGCTTTTTGATTCGACTTTTTAACATAACGTCCTAATGGTCGTTATCAATGCAGTTTTCCTGAGCAATGACCAGCATTTTGGGCATGCTCACTATTAGTTTGCCCATTAATAGCATTTGAAGCATTTCACTTAACTGTTGGCGTGTTTTAAACCTGTCTGACTTCTTTTTTTTTTTTTTTTTTGGTCCAATCAGACTTTGTTGTAGCAAGCAGTTTTTATGTTCTGAGATTTCAGCAAATTAGTTATATTTACAAATGGAAATTATGGCAAATACTATGACAAGTCTCAAAGTACAGTCTCAAAAATTACAAATTCGAATGAACACTTCTCAGAAAGGGTTTTTATCTCTTGCATTCAAACCACCCAGACCAGCGCACACCAGAGACTAATTAGTTGGGAGGAGCACAAACCCTGCAGCTCTGGAAAAAATAATAAGGTCTAATGCAACCGTCATTTTTTGCCAGCATCCAGACAGGTTTATATTTAGAAGAAGCCAAAGGAAGCCTACAACCTCTACTGTCTGTTGCCAACCATTCAAACATTGTGAACTGTAAAGCCAAGTCATTAGGTTTAATGATTGCTCTGCATGGATGAAAAGCCATGTGCTATCGAGAGCTCACAACCTGCAGGGTTTCATTCCAACCCAACACTGCAGGTGATTTCCCTCTCTTGTCAAGGTGTGCTTATCAATAAGATATCCTAAACAAAATATAAACTAGGCAGAAAAATGACAGTTTCCATTGTTCAGACTTTTAATATCTTGCACACATTTGTGATGATTTCTTAATGTGTTTATTTCAGGAGGTCCTGCATTGGTTAAAAAAATAAATAAATTTTTTGCAATACAATAAAAGGCAACAGAACATTACAGAATGGTGCATCACGAGCCTTACAAACGTATTGCTGTCAGAATTGAATAGTGCAAAAGTACTCAGAGATTTTGGCACATCAAAACTCTTCTGCTGACCACTGGTGCACCTCACACCCTTTTGGAGTTACAATCTGTAGGGGTAGTGTTTGAGAATGAAGGTATTTGATCATCTGTGCTGAGAGTTTGATTTAGAGTCCAGCACTTATGCTGATTCATTGCCAATGTCTCTCTCTTTCTCGTAGACACACATAAGGCACACACTTATTCATACATATCTGCTGCTTAGCATTGAACTCTGACCTGACAGCCCAGCAAGACCTCACCATAAATTATGAATCATGACGTGAAGTGAGCCTGTCTGTGTCCTGTGTGTGTATGTGTGTGTGCATGTATGTATGTATGCATGCACAGTTGTAGCCATCAAACCATGTGCGCAAAAAGCAAAACATAGTAAGTTTAGTTAGATGTTTTATCCCATATTTGTAGAAGAGTGGAGGTTTGAAAAGGACAGACAAAGAGGAACGAGGCAGAGATTAGTAATTCCTCTGTATTCCTCCGAATTCCGAAGTGTGAAGACATCGATGCCCAACCAGCCTCAGGGCTGTTGTTTCCTGGCCGAACCTGACCTTTGACCTCCCTAGGGACGTGAAGAACAGAAAGAGAAGGTCACTGCAAAGTATTATAGTTACCAAAACTCACTAGACACCATCTCAAAATAGGGTTTTGTCTGTACAGGTTTATGATGAATGATGCCAGTAAGTACCATATACAACAGGCAATATTCTGCTTTCTGCCTATGCTTTTTGCATGTTTGCAAGACTGGTATTCTTTAATGTTAAAGGAAGTGCATGTAACCTGAGGAGCAGCCACTGTGACAATTATATATAGATTAGACGTCAAAGCATCAAAACAAAAATATAAAAAATAAATAAAACTATTATTATAGTGGAAATATAGTTATAGTTTAATATATTGTTTTTGGTACAATTAATCAAAGTGACTACAATAGTCGGTCTACATGCAAATATTCCTTTCAAGCTCTGAGTCCTAGACACAATGAATTACCTTTTGCTGGAAGGTGTGTTGGCATGCGCCTAGAGACGTGTTAGTTATAGTTTCTTATTTTACAGCATGTTCTCACTGTATTTCTGGATCGTTTTCCCTGTTAAGTAGCAGGGAAGAAGAGAAAAAAGAAAAAAAGCACTGGCACTTGTTGCAACTCAAAAAATGAACATATTTAAATCCAGTATATCAGTCTTAAAATAGGTACTCCATTGATTTAATCTTTTGTAACATTGTCAGACTCACAATGGGCATTTTGAGAGCAGAACCAGAGACATCGTCATTTTGATTCCATCCTTTCTATTTTATTTCTACATTACAATGCAACTTGACAGTTGACAGTTCAGTCTGAGATTAGGGTGTGTTTAACTAATGTAGCCTCGAGCAGCCAGACTCAAGCATTAGGAGCAGGCTACAGAGCTCACTTCTTTTTTACTCCTCAAAAATGTGAAGCTTTGCGTGGATAACTTCCTTTTGATAAAAGGCAAAGTCTTTTACACTTTAAAATATTCTGCATGGTTATTCTCTGGAGAATGCACATTTGAAAATCGCTGGGGTCTCATCTAGGTTTCCAGAGGTTAACATGATGTTCTTTGTGTGTCCAAAGGATTCAGGGGAAGAACGTTGGAAATGGTTCCTCTGGGTATGTTTTAGATCCAACTCCCCCGACCCCAAACATCTCAGGAGGTCCGGCCAGGCCTGGCAGCCGCTCAAAGACGCCCTTCTTTTGCCCTGTGCCCCTTGGGAGGGCAGCCCCCAACATTTATGCAAAGTCAACAAGCCCTAATTGTAGGATCAGCTTACAAGCTAAATTCCTCTTGAGCCCATTAACAACTGCAGTTAATTATAAGCTAAGCGGAGGGGTGTGAGTGACAGTTAGGAGAGGCGATATAGAAACACAGCGGAAGGGGAAAAAAAGCCTGAAAACATTTCAAGTTACATCAGGGATACAATACGCACACACATGCGCACTGGCACATTTGATTTTTTTAGGCAGACCTCCCAGACTACAGTAAATCTGTTCTTCATTGGTCTTCATTTGCTCTAATGAAGGAGAGGATCAGAGCAGTGACTCACACATTGTTAAAGTCACAATCAGACCAATTTTCCTCCAGCCTCAATGTGTCAGCTTGACAGCAGGATCTATCTGCCCTCTAATTACACTGTTGGACAGCTGAGTGCACATTCATTTAAAAACAAAACAGTGATATGAGGAAGTGAGCCATTACACTGTGGTAAAAAAACAGGTTCTATGGGTGAAAGCTGGCAGGTTTGTATGGTGTTTTTTGCTGTCACTGGTACAAGCTATGAACACAACTGCTAAGGGTGTTATGCTGCCTTGACTTCATTTTGGTCAAAAATGACTTTCTTAACCTTTTTGTACAATAAAGAAATGCTCTACTATGTGAACAAATATCCTGTGCCTTCTGTGTTGTTTTTTGATGGAAATAGTGGGTTGTGTTTGCTTTAACTAGGATAAATAACTCGTTATAGTATGTGATAAAAAGTCATAATAAAGCATACTAGAAAAAAGACTTACTGTAAAATGTCATAAAAAAGTCAAACTATATTATGTAAATACTATACATCAAAAGTAAAAAGTCAAAGTATAGTCAAAAGTCAAAGTATAGTATTCCATAAAATGTTATAGTTAAGTATATAATAAACAAGTCTTGGTAAAATATGAAACTAAAAAGTAATTAGTTTGTCAGAAAAAAGTCAAAGTATAAAATGCCATAAATAGTCATCAAAATGTCAGTAAAATATGTCATTAAAACGAATAGAGTAGCATACCATGAAAAAAACGTCACAGTACAGTATGCCATAAAAAAGACATAGCATAGAATGCCAAAACAGGCATAATACATTATGTTATGAAAAGTAATTGTATTGTATTAGATAAAATAAAGTTTAAATAAAAAGTCAGAGTATAGTATGTCTTAAAAACTCACAGTATGATACTAGTGTATGTATGCAAAATAGGTTAAAAAAGTCATATTACATTATATCAAAAATAATAATAAAAAGACAAAGTAAAGGTTGTCGAAAAAAGTTAAATTACAATTTATCAAAAAAGTCATGCAAAAGTCATAGTTTAGTACGTCAAATAATTATTCAAATTATTCGACAGTATGTCTAAAAAAGTCACTACTATACCATACTATACTATCTTCAAGAAAAAATCATGTATATAGTATGCCAAAAAAGTAATCTGGGAGAACATTAAAAACAGTCATAGTAAAGTATGTATAAAAACTGTCATAAAATGTCATAGTATAGTATGTCCAAAAAAGTCACAATATAGTATCTTGTCAAAATTCATAAAAAACTCATAGTATAGTATGACGAAAAAGATCATAAAAAGTCATACTGTAGTATGTTGAAAAAAGTCACAATAAAGTAACGTTTCAAAATCTATGAAAAAAGTCATAGTATAGTATGTCGAGAAAAGTCCTAAAAAATCATGTATATAGTATGCCAAAAAAGTCATAGTATAGTACATTAAAAACAGTCAAAGTATATTATGTCTAAAAGAGTAATAAAAAGTCATATTATAGTATGTTGAAAAAAACCTAATTCTAGTATCTTTTCAAAATTCATAAAAAAAGTCATACTGTAGTATGTTAAAAAAGTCACAGGAAAGTACGTTTTCAAAATCTATGAAAAAAGTCATAGAATAATAGGTCGAAAAAAGTCACAATATAGTATCTTGTCAATCTTCATAAAAAAGTCATAGTATAGTATGTTGAAAAAAATCTCATTCTAGTATCTTTTCAAAATTCATAAAAAAGTCATAGTATAGAATATCGAGAAAAGTCATAAAAAAATCATGTATTTAGTATGCCAAAAAAGTAATCGCAGAGAGCATTAAAAACTGTCATAGTAAAGTATGTATAAAAATAGTCATAAAAAGTCATAGTATAATATGTCCCAAATAGTCACAATATAGTATCTTGTCAAAATTCCTAAAAAAGTTTTAGTATGGTATGACGAAAAAGATCATAAAAAGTCATAATGTAGTATGTTGAAAAAGTCCCAGTAAAGTACCGTTTCAAAATCTATGAAAAAAGTCATAGTATAGTATGTCTAAAAGAGTCATAAATAGTCATAGTGTAGTTTGTTGTAAAAACTAACAACATACTATCTTGTCAAAGTCATAAAAAAGTTGATTTACAGTATGTCAAAAAATGATAATATAATGTCTTGTCAAAAGTCACAAAGAAGTCATAGTAGAGGATTCTGAAAGAAGTAATACAAAGTCATGATGTAGTGTGTCTAAAAAGTTGCCATGAAGCCATACAATAATAGATTGAAAAATTATAGTGTTTTGAAAAAATTGCAATAACCACGCTCTCCTCCTCATAGGCCTGCCCTTCTCAGCTCAACTCAGCCATGCCAACCGCAATCCGTCTGACTCCACTGCCCCTACGGAAAATCTCACCAACCTCAACTGTTTCAATAAATCCTTCATTTTTCTACACTCTTTGTCTGTGTCTGGGTTTATGTCCTCAATCACTGATCCTAACATTGTCACAAAAATATAATAGTATTGCATCTCTAAAAAAAGTAATTGTTTAGTACTTCACAAAAAGTAAAAAATAAATCTTGGTATAGTATGTCATAAAAAGTCATATTAAAGTATGTCATTAAAATATAAAAGAAAGTCCTACCACAGTGTTTCGTAAAAATCCTAAGAAGCTCAACCAATCAAAACAATTAACATTGACAGGCAGGGGAATAAATTGATTCCTTTTAATGATATCCTAAAATCAACCCCTAATAACAGAATATGATTATTTTGCACACTGGAAAACAAGTTGCTCGCCAAATTCCCTACAACATTTTTCAATATATGCATAATAAGTCCCAGCGTGGACAGTCCAAGCCAGCCTCACACCAAGGATAATGTATCTTTTATAGTTTGTTAATTTGTTAGTGGTGATTTCATCCTTTTGGTCTCTTGCTGTTCCTAATAGCTAGACCTCCTCAATTGTTCAAAATACATATAAAATCCCCTTCACTGCGTCATGGAAGTGAGGAGGAAGAAGAAAGCAGCCACGGTGTGTTGAACAGAGGCACGTCAGGCCTCGTGGCTATAATCCTGCTTTATTGAATTCTCTGTTGTCTTTATGAAGGCCAGGCTAAGATGGGGCCAACAGGTGCCAGTCTTAAGTGGGATGAGCATTAGGATGTTCCTTTTGACCCTGGAGGGAGATTGGACAGCTGCACTGTCTGAGTATGGATGGGTGTAGTGGGAAGGGTGAGGAATGAATGGACTGAGTTCACCAGGTTACAGACAGGGTGTTTCCAGGTCGAGGCCATAGGCAAGTCGAGAAAGGTTTTACGCGCAACAATTTTCTGTGGAGCTGAGTTGGACAGAGAGCCTCTTCAATGTGAAACAGAACTTCTGAACCCCCATCTTAAAGCTTGTCATCTTCCATTAAACTCAAGGGCAAATTCACTAAAGGATTGTGCGGATTTTGCGGAAACTAAGCCTACACAAATAATACAAAAAACGTGTTATTCTCAAAGCAACCACAAGGTGTAAAATGCACACGTAACTCCGCATCCAAATAGTGTCTCGGTGCTCCTGCACTATTTCCACATATTTAAAAGAGATAATATGTCTGTTTTAATGCAAATTAGTCTAATTGCATTAGCAATCAATTTCACAGAGATTTGCGCTAATCGCCACACACAGTTGCAGTCTCTGCTACTAGTCAGTCTGGACCTGCAGCTAGTGGTCTGAACATTTCAATTTTCTTTTTACTTTCAGCCATCATTCTGAAAATTTCATTTTCTTTTTCTCTTTGTCATTGTTTTTCCTAAAGTGTTCTTGGCACAAAGGGCACAATCACACTTTGCCAATTTGATAATTGCAATCAGACACAATAAGGGAAACTTTCCCTCAGCTGCAAAGTGTTATGGCTGTGTTTTCACTTTAATATTGTTGTATATAATACTGTCATTGGGACCTTATTAAGCGGATTGTTATTGGACAAGCATCAAACTAACAAAACAATTGAAACGTATTGTAGATGTATGTATAGCATAAGGGGATGTGAACTGTTCCAATACTGCCTTGGCTAAACTTGTCAAGAGTTTTTTTCCCGGAGATGTTTAGTTTGATATCCTTAGTCATCTGAGTAAACTATGTGGTAAGTTGTAATATAATGAAAGTGAGTTTGGCTGTCTTAACCCTCCACTGTGTGCCCTAACTTAGTCAGTCATGCAAGAGGAGAAGAAAGTCGAGAGACATAGGGAGTGCTTGGATGTGTTAATGATCCCAAGGCAACACCAGCACAAATTGCTGGCACCATGCTGAGTCCCCCTCTCTCTCACTCTTCACTCACCCTGGTACATTATCCTCACCCCTATGTCTCTCTCCTTCCCAGCTGCAGACAAGGAAAGCCCCAAACCAGTTGGCCAGTGAGAACGTCAGCCAGTCGGCTGGCCTGTCTGCTCTGCAGAGGGCCCTGCCAATCATCATCTGGTTCTTCTCATGCTTTTTTGTATAAGTCTTTCCATTGCACAAGTACCATGATGTACCCGCTGGAGTTAAAACAATACAGGTTTCAGTGCCCCATGACATTTCCAATACTTCTCACAGAAATATTTCATACTTATACTTAGCATAAATGAAGGCAGGGACTTAAAGTTTCCTGTAGTTTAATTAAGGGTTTCACTGTACTGAAGAACATTTGAATCAACTTCCAAATCAAACATAACCAACCATTATGCAGAGACTCTGTGAATAATAAATGCAAAGGCTCATGTTTAATTACCAGCCCCACCAGTGTGGGACTGGTGTTGAACCTGACTGTGTGAGTCTGTGGGTGTGTCATCCTGGCAAAATGTGGTCCTGGAGATACCTACTATGGTGGGAACAATACCACTGAGTATTTGCCAGGTGTTTATGTCAGTCTGTGGACATATTTTTCCAATGGTAAAGCCAGATGCAAGCACGAAACTTTAAAAGGTGTGTAGTGGAGATCAAAATGAGACTGAATTTGAAGATGGGATTTGGTCAAAGTAAGGGATTAGGAAGTGAAGAAGATGCAGATGATTTTTTTTAGATGAGTCTTTCTTTTAGATGACTAAATTATGTTTTGCTGCTGCCCTCGTCCAAAGCGGTACATTGCTATTCCTTTAAGCAACCCTAAGCCATTTCAGTTCATTAAGTCCCCAGAATTAACCAGCAGCAGTTAAGCTATGCGTTTGCACCTGTTCACTTTGTACTGTACACTGCACATCTGTGTGTCTCCTTATTTGTCTGTACTTATGTCTTCTTAACCTTTCTTCATCAAAGGAAGGTTTGCTAAGTACACATGCTACTGTTTGACAATGCCGTTTCAGAACTCCCTGTACACTTAGTGGCACATAATGACATTGTTGAGGGAGGAGAGAATATCACAGATTCCATGCTTGTCTTTTTCCAAAGACTCTATGTCACTTATTCATGTGTCTGCTGCTGACAGATCATCTTGAGTTAGCCAAGAAGCGGCGAGGCTTAATGCTTCATTTTAGCACTTTTTCTCTTATGCTATGTCCACTACTATGTTTCCGAGCACCACAATCCCTTTAGAAAACCTTTAATTTTACTGCAGCAGGGTCTGACAGTCTGACCCGCCCAATATGGGGTCTAGTCCTCCCATGCCTCCTTTCTCCCCAGAAATATATGGCCTACGCCTACTGCAGGTCAGAGGAGTCCCTCGCTGGAGTCTGAGCTGAATGAGTTTCTGGTGAAACTGCATAACTTTGTCTTAACTTACCTGAATTGGCCCTGGTAGCACTGATGACAGGCATTGAGAAAAGCCAACATTCTTGCCGTATAGATACATCAGTATACTGTTTCATATCCAGTTTGTCACAAACTGAAAACTATTCACAGAAAAGTCGTTATTTACACAAAATGAGTTCTTTACCCACAAAAGTCAAAAGAACAATTCTTCCTGTTGTTACTAAGCACTTGGCCAGACAATCCCTTTAAACAGGAGACTTGTCAGCAGGAAAAACACAGATACAACTACTATCAGTAACGATTGCTTCATTTCATTAGGCAAGCACGCCTGAATGTTACTCAAAATTAAAGAAAACACATTTTCATTGCAGCCATTTTGACATGTGATGCAAGGTGAACACAGGTGTAATTAATAACATTAATCATTGCCCTGTTCCACCTAATTGTTTGTATTGTTCATGCTGGCTCACTGGAATGGCTGTGACACACTAATTAGAATGAGACCATAATTGATTTGATCAATTACAGCTGTGTTTACCCTGACATGTCAAAATGACTGCTGTGAAGAGGGCCTATTAAATGACAAGTTAGCTATGTCATCCTGCAGCTAACATGTTAATTGACATAACAGAGTTCAGGAAATCTAAAAAAAACATCTAGATTCATTTTCTAAAATGGAAAAATCTCTTTGTTGGAATTTGTGTTTTTTTTTCATGCATCAAAACAATCAAGAAAAAGTCTCTAAAGATGCTAAAATCAGCAGAAAGAACGGCATGATTTATGTGCAATCGTAGACTAAAACTGTTCCTCAGAATGTTAAAACCCTCACATTTTCAATGGCTAATGCCCTATGAGAGAAAATATTGGAAAATCAGACCAGGTCATGCAAGTCCTCCAACTTTACGAAGCCTGCAACAGACCTCAGTTGACTTCTGGGGAACAGGCAAGAGAAGGGTGAGGATGGGAGGATGCATAATTATTTAAATGGAAAGCCCCCATTGTCAGTGTAATAATAATCTGGACATTCCAATTCTGCAATGTGAAGTAATGTCCATTAATGCAGACACTAGGCTCTGTAAGAGAAAAGTAAAAACAAATCTATTGGCCACAGTCCCTCCTGGTTGAGTCATCTATTTAATAAAACTGCCCTGTGCTGGGAAAAAGAAAGTTAGGCTCTGTGCATCTTTGCAAATCAGTAGAAGTCCTGTATTGTCAGCATTGCCCAAAATCCCCATATCTACTATATATTTGCACTGACTAGTTCCTGTGTGTGCTTTGGTGTGACAGTTTGGAGCATGATATTGTTGTTTGCCTAGTATTAAAAAGTTGCCCATTGTATTAACACAGTATATGACTGTCCGTATTAAAAAGCTGGCATCTTGGCACCATTCAGTAGGTAGCAGAGGGTCTATGATGTGTAAAATAGACTTACTGTGGGTGTAAAGCAGATAATTTGTTGTGTAAATGTTGATAATCAGCTGACACCAAGGAGGAAATCCTGCAGGATCCGACCTGAGTGCTCTCAGACAACTACTTAAAAGTAACAAACACACATTTAAAGATCTAATACAGGAATGTAGGAGGGATCCGCCAATGTGAAAAATAACACCACAGCCACAAAACGCACAAGGCGCATTTTACACAATAATTCAGAACACTTTTTAGTATATTGCCTGTGTAGACGACATTTTAAACCATAAGCAAAGCAGTTTAGGAAACATAAACTGTAATGAAAAGATGCCTCTAGGGCAGTATCCATTAGTTGAGGTATGTCATATATAACTTAACACCACTGAATAGCCTTACTGCTCCATGCGTTTGCATGTATTGTGAATGATGTGTGAGGTTGCACTCATGGAGATGAATGACAACACGTGTAATCTCACTCACAGTGACAGAATGGTAACTGATCCCAAGTGCAAACCAGTGGAGGGTAATGGCTGCAAAAGTCAGGAAAAGAAATTACTTACTTAAATAGATTTTGGCTGCTCATAATTTCACCAGGCCTCCTTTCTCAGGAAACACTCAATTGTCGTTATTCATAGCATATGCAGCAGATCTTCCGCCAAACGTGTTTTGTTCAATCCTTTCCACACCAAGTGTACTTTGTTGCTAACTGTATTATAATAACTTATCTTTATTTATTATTAACATTTGTTCAAAACTTGAACAGTGGTTGTACACGTCATGGATCCTCAACAATCTCTGCATAATTCATGATCAATGTATACAATAGTTTTGAAGAGTAAAGCTAAAACTCTATTCTTTATTGATGAGACTATTAATGATTATTGATGAGACTATTTTACTTTTTAATGTAAATCTGCTTTTTACCTTGTTATTGCTGATACAAAAGATATAACATGTGCCGCACTGATGCGTCAGAGATGACTTCCAACTCACAGTTACTTTGTGTTTGTTACTCAAACAAAGCATATTTTTAAAGGTTAGACTTTTAACTTAGACCTAAGATAGAAAACACTGTCAACAACTGCAAAGAATGTGTTTAAAAGCACTTAATTACAGAAACATTTTATTTTGTGTAACAAGTCAGATCACATGATATCTCTATGGTCACAACTGACAAAAAAGATCAGCATTTGTAAACGGAACAGGCTGAAATTTCAAGACCTTTATTCATTCGTCAATCTTTCCATCTGTCTCCTAAGCCTGAGGTGTGCTGTGACATGCATGGTGTGAGAAATCAGGCCCTGGCAATCTGCCAAGCCTGTCGTTAAACAAAGAATTGATGCACTGGCCTCTGGGCTTTTCCTGCCCGTCTCTACACTGACTTCTTACGAAAGCTTTGCAGCCAGGAGAGATCTTTTTTTTATAAAACCTTCCTCTGTCTCTGCCAACTGTTACAAAAACACCAGGCTACGAAGAGATGGGTTGGATGGGGGTTTCTTGATAATACAATGCTTTATAAAAAAACACAGATTCGGTGTCTTTCCCTTTGGAAGCACAAGCTCCTCTGCCTCTAAATGACAATTTAGCTGGAGAGTGTTATTTTATAGGGGTGACAAATTGGAGCATTTCAGGGTGGCTTGCCAACTCTCTGAGTGGGAGCCAGGGCTTTGAGTGTCTGCTGCACCTGACCGTGCACAATCCCCGAGATTTGCTGCCGTCACCAGCAGCCCAGAAGCCCGCCAATGGAAACGAGGGTCCTCTCAGAGAGTCCCACCTACTTGGCATTAACATCCAATGATGATGACTTTCTGGAGAATATGTCAAACCATCCATTTTTCTTTTTTCCTATAAGCCTCTTTAATAAGATGATGAATGATGTGGTATCTCCCAGCAGAATGGCCACACACACAAACCTGGGATTTATACTTTCACAGGCAGTTGTGGAGGACATTTTTTTCCGATATCCTGCTGCTGTCTATATACATTTTTTCTTTCTTTCTGTCTGTATCTGTGTCAGAACAGTGACGTTTATTTTCACATGGGATTTCCCTTTGTGGTTTTAGAAGTTTCTTGGAATTGTGCAGACTAAATTTGATCAGTAAAACACATTTCACCTATCATGATGTTTTATTTAAGTAAAAAATAAATCTTAGATATTATTATCTCAAGAGATTCTATTCATGTGATGAAAAAAAAACACTAGAATCAAGACAAAATAATTTGTTGAGGATAAATTATACCTTGTAGAAACCATTAGAGATCTAGGTAAGATCTTACTTTGATTTAATTTTCCCTCCCCATAGTTGAGTTATTTAGATGGCAAATTAAACATGAGCACCTTTGGACATGAGTTGCAGACTCCAGTGCTTTTTTTCATCCATTAAGCAATATTTTAACTAACACATTGGCGGTTGTGCACTTCACTGCAAAATTCACTGATTTGGCACTAATGACCCTTATGCCTTGTCAAAAATTGACAAGACATAAGGGTCTTATAAGGAACATATAATTTCTTTGTTGATCTCGTGTCTATAAGGGTACCAAAAAGATGTAACATATCAAATTAAACTGAGTGACAGGTTGTACTACACAGCTGGTAAAAATAGATGTAAAAAATGGCTTTCAGGTACAGACTGGGCTGTCTCGACATTCTTTGCAGCCAAACTAGTTGTGAACCACTTTAGTTCAGACTAAAATATCTCACAACTATTGGCATGCCATGTCATCTTGGAAAATAAATGAATGTTCCCCTCTAGAAAATTACTTTTCATCTAGTATCATCATCAAGCCAAATTGAAATTGTTCAATACTGTCCGTTCTGTATTTTGTATAAAGTGCTAATTAGTAAATGTAAGCATGCTAACATGCTAAACTAAGATAGTGAATATGGTAATAAAATATACCTGCTTAGCATCAGCAGGTTAGCATTATCGTTGTTAGCATTAAGCATGCTGATGTTAGCATTAAACTGGAAACACTGCTGTGTCAAAGTACAGCCTCACTGTAGACTCTAGTCTTGTTTTAATCAGTCTCTGGCAACTTCCCCAACTTTTTGTCAATTACAAAGTGAAATACAAAAACTTGGAGTGTCCCTTAAAATATAAAACTGATTAATGAACTAATTTCCAAAAGTCAAGTGTTCAAACCGACAAGAACTTGACAAGAAAGAAAAGTAGGTCAGGTGTGACATGTATGACTTCACTTCATGTGGGCAATCCTTATTAGTTTCTGTCTACCTGTGTTTAGGGTTGTCTTTAAGTTGGGGCCGACCCACAGGGTTTTCTGATTCTGCTGGTTGAGACTCGCTGCTGTAAACAGAGTATGATTTTTCCTTTTTTCACCACCACCCATACAATTGCATGCATAACGCACCTGCACTCACAAACAAATGCTATTGCTTTTGCTTAAATACATGCACACACTTTGTAGTACCTTGTACATGAGCTATGTCTTGAGCCCAGCTGTGTGTACGGCAATGCATCAACCAGAGATGGCTTGCATGCTAATTGCCGGTGGGGCTCTTCTCCATGAAATGCTCCTGACTAGACCACCCACAGTGAGGAGTGGGTGCATTCGTCTCCATTTCAATAAAGCGTGTCATTATCTACTCGCCTGTGATGTGCCACTGCACCACTAAAAGATAAATGCTGTAATAACATCCAAGACGTCTCTAAGGAAACGTGATTGATGTTACTAACTTTGTTGGGTACACAGCCAAGTGTTTTAAAAAGGTGTGATGGTGCATTATTGAGAGTTTGTTGCTTTGTTTCTCTGTGCTAATGTCAGGATATATTTAGACTAGATCTCTTTCCTGCTAGGCCTGGCCTGCCGGTTTTGCAGGGAGGACTTGGTGGGTAACGCATGATTGAGAGTAGGTGGTGCTTGATGCTGGAAAAGCTCCCGCTGAGCGTGAGCAGACTTCCCTCCTCCTCTGACCAAATCCTCTTTGGCCACGGGCTCTCCCCTGTGCCAAGGCCTGCTGAACTAAACCAACAACTGGGCTGCTTGATGAAAGGGAAGAGCAGCGGGGGGGCACACCATGAACCCGGGGTCACCCCACAATCCTGATGACTCTATTCCCTGTTCCCCTTTCACTGGCACATAGAATACACCACCAAAGCATACACTTCACCGCAGGGTGCTGATGTTCTTTTAACATCGCTGAGCTAAACTGAGCAGAACTGTTGTGACCTGGACTCTGAAACAAGGGCTTGGCACACACACACACACACACACACACACACACACACACACACACACACACACACACACACACACACACACACACACACACACACACACACACACACACACTACATAGTACATACTATATACAGTGTAGCTGGCAGTGTGGTGGTGGAAAGGAATGATGCAATCTGAAACTGAATAGGTGCTGGTGAAGACCGTGGAAAATACAGCAAATAAAAATGTGTGTGCCTCTGTGCTTGTGTACTCTGGTGGACCAAGGGTTGCAAGCCACTTCAGAAATTGAAGATGAGCTCTCCAACCCTTTATGTGGGAATCTTGTTTGTCTCGTTTTTTCTTTTGTGACGTGTGTCAAAAGAAAGAAGGATTTGAGCTATCGCCAGCTCAATTGACCCAGAATTTGACTGTCAACTGTGAAAATTAGGGTTGGGTAACAGGGCGATGGGAGGCTTTTTTATCCTGCAGATACAGTATGACATGAATGAGTTTGTCTTCCGTGTGTGTGGGGATGTGTGTGTGAGTGTGTGTGGGGGGAAGGTGGGTTAATGTGGGGTTCTTAGTTGCGCCAAAGAAACAACAGGGCCAGTCCAACAGATAAAAAGCATCACCGCTTATCATCACCGTGTTGCAATGTTTCAAACATTTGGAGTGGAAAGAAGCCATGAGCAAATGTAAAGTGACCACCCAAGGTTAAGAATATAGCTGCAGGGAACAACACAGCTTGTAAGCAAGAGAGATCTTGGCTCCTGACATGTCCCTGTGGCAGGCTGGAAGACTTCCTGAAGATAAGACAAAGTATTCCTGCAATTCACCATAAAAGAAATAAATCATCCAACAGCAGTTTTTAGCCGCACATTAATTTTCAAGGCTCACGTTTGCTTATGCGATTCCAATGAAAGTAGCAGAAACAAACACAACCTTGTACCGGGACATGCTATTTGTTTTCCTTCAAGCACACCACATTTTGCAGCTCTGCACAGGATGTGAGGCATGACAGAATATACATATGATTTTATTTCTCTGATCACAGGCTGCCCGCCACCCCTCCTGTTTTTTTTGCATATGGAGCTCATCAAAGATGAACGACTTGTTAATGCTAGGATTGCTCAGCTGGAAAGTTGTTTTCAAGCGCTAGGGCCATTGAAGAAACACAATGTAATAAAACACCAAGCCAGTGCTGCTTCTTTGAGCTTCAGAGCTTTTCCCCGCCACAAAGAAGTCAATCTTTAAAAAGCTTTTGCTTGTGGAGCAGAGCACAGTAAAGCTTCTTAGAGCAGGTCAGCATTGCTGTTGCTCAGATAAGGATCAGGAGGTATGATTGTACTCTGAGCTTTGTAGCATTAGCATGCAGACAACCTGCTGGCCCGCAAGTCAACCTGAGCACACACAGACTCAAGTGTCTCAGTTTGCTCCCAGACATGTTTTAACACTGGAAACTCTCTGGGGCTGCATCATGGTGGTCTACATTTAGCCTTTGGAGGCCACTGTGCTTATATGCTATGGCAAACTGAGACACATTGTCCTTGGACAGAGGTGTTCATGTCCTGTTCCCTAAGCAGCTGCCTCATTGAAACCCTAATAGTAGATTTGAAAGCCATGAAACATTTACAGTGTAAAGTTTGTTGGCATGAAAATAAAGTCATGTAGGAATGCAGGTATTGGAGAAAGTGCAGTAGCGAGTAAAACATTAAGGATGTGTGCAGCTGCACCTGGTGCAAGTCACCACTGAATTGTACTGTATGATAGACTGCTGTGTTTTGTTCAGTGGAAGTTCTAGTTTGAGCAGTTTTGGATGCTGTGGATAACTGACAAGAGGATTAGGGCGAGCGTGACCTGATGTAAATACAGAACTCCCTCCCACACATAAACTGTGCACACTGCATGCATAGTATCTGGTGAAATGTACACATCTAAAGCACAGACACACATATACTTAACAGGTGCAATAACCCTTGTGACTACTCACATGGAAGGTGTGTTATGGATTCACATGGCCGACTTACTTTTCACTGCTTAAGTAAACCATTGCGATTCATGCTGTTTAACACACACAAAGTATGGGCCAACATGAGATATAAGTTAATACAGGAACAATAATAGTCACTCTCGTGACTTAATTCCCAGTCTTTAATAAAACAATAGTTGGGTGGCTAAAACAGGTTTTGCTTGCTGCAATAATTTCATACTAAAAACTAACTTGATTTATCTAACTCAGACTGCAGAAGCCTCATATTAACTTAAGTTTGGAATGTACTTTGGAACAGATTGATTTTGGTGTTTTTTCCCCCACATAACGTACATTGAAATTACTTTAACAAGCAATCTTGTAATGGCCAGTATGAACAGAAAGAACGATGAATCCAAATGAAAAAAATTCTGATGTGCATATTATTTTAAGACACAAATTTGAATACATTCTTTGCAGAAAAATGGACCGCTTAAAAAGAGACTAAAAGGGCAGGTCAACAGAGTTGGTGGCATTGAATTGTCCCAAGGGTATATGTGCCTTTAGGCTCTTGGGCCTATACAAGGGTCTTAATAAGGCTAAAATCTTCACTGATTGTTGCTGAGTTAAGCTGATGCTCAGCCCAAATTGACTCAATTATCTTGATGATTCTCTGACTTTTCATCTAGCTTCATCTTCTGGTCAAAATTGTATTTGTCCAAAACTTTGGACAGATTTTCTCAATATTAATCTTGTGCCACCAGAGGACAAAGTTTTAATTTGTCCAATGCCCCTTTTCCATCAGCCCTAAAATATACTTTGTGTTTAATGATAATCTATAATCCACAAACACTTCTACATGCCAAAAAAAAATCCCTTTCATGTGAAGACAAGTATAATTTTTAATGAGTAACAAACTGAAAATGGCAACCTTTGCATGCTGCCATGTTTGTATCAAGAAATTACATTTAAATCCTCAGAAATCCCTTGTGACTTCAGTGTTAAATTCTCAAATATAAAAACCACATCTTAGATTCCTACACTGCATACTCACACTGATGCACAGCCAAGTACATGTTCTCAATGGCCACAAGCACTCAAATACTTACACCCACACACAAAAGTAACCCATGGATACCGACACATTCATACTGTGTGCACACTTACACTGATACACACTGTATGCTCTGCACTGCCACTACTTTATCTAGAGAGTAGATGTTTATTGTGCTAATGTGTCCAATTTGGAACAATCCAACATGAACTGCAAGACAGACATATGTGGAGGAATGTTTAGTTTATGAGCTTTGAAATGTTTCTCAGGGAATCTCGTGGTTCGATGTGTGTTCTGCCAGTTTAAACACATTACTGTAACTCTGCTGCATGCCGGAGTTCCCATGAGGTCCCCTGCAGGTTTATTCAAACATATTATGTGTACAGAAGGACGCTGACATCATCATGACACAATCTCTCTCAGGGGAAATTGCATTTACTCGTCACTCTAATGCAGCAGCTCTGATCCTCTGACACTAGTAGCACTTCTTTTCTGCTTTCCTGGACAGTGAAGACTGGATAGTTTTGCCTGAAGGCAGCCAAATGGTTTCTGTGTTTTGTTTCTGTCTGTCTCTCTTTCTCTCTCTCTCTTTGGCTCTCTCAATCTCCCTCTCTGTCTCATAATGTACATTGAACATGAACAACAATGAACATTATAATCATAATAATAATACACTATGAATAAAATGTATAATTATTATTATTATAATGTTCATTTGAATATTTGACGGCTGACTCATGACAGCCAAACTCATTCATGGTCATTCGATTGTTTGTATATATCAACTGTTTGGATGACTGACAGCTCCTACCGGCACGGTTGTAATTAATCAGAACAAAGCCGTGCTATGCCTCTGACAGATGTGATAGATTGGGGAAGTTGCTCAAACTGACTGGGTTTGTCAGGTCAAAGTTATGACTGTCATTGGGAATGCATGAAAAGAGCCTGTGACAGTGCACTGTACCTGTGATTGATAACAGTGCCGGTAATGGCTATTTGTCGTCTGATCTGGAATGTGTACGCCTAAGGCACAATGGTTATTTACCCACAGTATTTGTCATGTCTCAAGACTTTTCAGAGATGTCAAGTGGGGAGAAAGCTGTAAATTTTTTCTGTCAGTTCAGTGTAATGCTGCTGCCGCTACTTGATTTTCCATTGCGCGGCTATTAATGAATCTCAGCAGTGAGAGTTATGCAATGGCATAGTGAGCTTGACAGTTTAGTCCAGACTCATTTGTCAAACTTCTTTTGATTGTACAGATATAATAACATATTAAGATATTAAAAACACAAGCCATGTACACTTGCTATGAAAATATAATTTCCCCACCTGGGATCACTTTCTTCCCCTCTTTCTTGTCCTCTAGCTTGGGTGCAAAAATAAACTTTCTTCTCATACTGTTTTACATTGTTTCCTGTTAAACTATTTACATTTGTGATTTATGATGCTGTTTTCATGATACACTGTTGATGGTGTTGGGTGTTGAAGAGGATCATGGAGGTTTCGGGTAGGATAGGTTTCAGTAAGGCGCTCTGTGTGTGCTCTCTGCCAAAATTAACAAGGGGCTGAGCTATCACACCATCTGCTATCTGTTATTCGTGACTCATGGCAAATGGAGAGCAGCCATCATCTTACTGTAGGCTACCTGTTTGCCTGCCTGACTAACAATTGTGGAACTCTCAAGATTTTTTCTCATCAACATGTTGTCAAATATTTAATAATATTTACTAACTTTAATAATCCACAGAGCACTGTGCAGTTACTCATAATTAATAATAATAATAATAATTAAGCCTTTATTAGTCCCACAATGGGGAAATTCGGTTCTCTCCATTTGACCCATCCCGGAGGAGCAGTGGGCTGCAATGAAGCGCCCAGGGAGCAATTTTGGGGTTAGGTGTCTCGCTCAAGGACACCTCGGCATGTTGCCTGTAGAGAGGTTCGAGCCACCGACTTTGTGGTTGCAGGTCAAGCGCTCTACCTCATGTGCCACAGCCGCCCAAAAATGAGAGCATTTTAGCAATGCTACTGTGTTGTGGGTCTGTTGGTCGATGAGTTCACCACTTTGGTCCAGAATCACATATCTCAACCACAATTGGAAGGATTTCCTTGACATATTGTACAGACCTTTAATGGTTTCGAGAGGATGCAGCATACTGAATTTGTTGATCCCCTGATTCTACATCCAGCGCCACCATTAGGGTTGACATTTGAAATACACAATGAAATGTTTTGGCAACATGATCTTTGTGAACTTTTTTTAAGATCCCTTACCTTTTCATGTAGCGCAAAACTTAGATTTATGTCTAAATACCTGGACAATGAATTACATTCTCATCAATGTCATGTATACTTTATGCTAATTAGCAAATGTTAGCATGCTAATTAATGAATAAACTTAGTTGGTAACAGTGGTTAACACTGATGATTAAAGAAAGAACCAGCACCATATATTATGAATACATAACACATAATGTTCAGAAAAAAATCTATATATATTATCATAAAATCATCCAGATTAACAAGTACTTAGTTACTTTGTAAAAAATATTCCCAGAGCAAAAAAAGGCTATGGCCAGTGACAACTGGAATGGACAGTCAACTGTTTTATTGATGAAGAGCAGTGATGAGGCTGCAATGTCAAATCCATGAAGATGTAGTTAATTAATATTAACTTGCACCTTGAGTTTTCAGAATTTGACATCAATGAGCACGGTACCAGTGTAGGTAACTCTTAGTCTCACTCTAAATTGTTTCACCAGTAGATAAGTTGAACATGACTTAACTCGCCACAGTTGGTCAATCACATAATGCATGCAGTATTTCGGCTGTTTACTCTTGCAATAGTCGAAGCGAATGATAAAAGGATTGCCACAATGATTGCCACAATTTCCAGAGAATTCTTCCTCATGACATTAGAAGTCATTTTACAACGATTTGGTGTCTTAAGACCTATAAACTAATGGATGTATTACGTAGGCTTTTTGGAGGGAATTTCACCATCTCACCAGTACCTAAAACAACATGCCCACATCTTGCATTTTTTAAACGCATGGTGTTTTAAGGTCTGGACACTCACTAACGTGCACGCCATCTACATCACAATGGATCCCTGCACAGTACTCAGTACAACAGTTCAGGCAAAAAGTTGCTTTAAATGTGCCAATTTACTGTTGAAGTTATTCCTGTTTTCAGGCCAGAAGTAACAGTTTTGTACCTGGACATTATTCTTCAATAGTCACATATAAGTTGCTTTGGCCCCCAAGACCCTTTTCTCATCGAGAAAGGGGCCCAAGGCCAATGTGAAGGCCAAGGTTTGGATGACAGCACATATGCTGCTGCCATGTCTGCTTTGTTCTGCCTTCTCTACCTCCAATCCTTCACACCATTGGCTGTCAATGCATAGGTCAGTGAATGACCCCGCTGCTAAGCCACAAGCTTTATAAATGGACACGCTAGCTGAAGAGACTCAGTCAGGATGGAAATGCACGCTTCGGAGATATACTCAGCCGAAATTCAGGGAATGATCAAGGGTGGCGGTGTAGATAATTAATGATATCTTTTTTTCCTTGCTGGAAAAAACCCTCCGCCCCCTGTCGCTACAGCTGACCAACATTAGTAATAAATTCCTCATGGTTTGACAACATGTTGGGTGGACTTTCTGGCCCGGCTAAGGCTCAGCACTGCATAGCCCCTCATTGTCCCATAGGTTTTACATTACAGTTGGGACTGAGTAAGTCCCAGAGAGATCAGGATCCCACGTTAAGTCTCTCTCTCCTTTTCTCCAAATCTCTCTTGCACTCACGCACATACATATGCTTTCCCCCCTTTTTGGGATTGCTCCCACACACTGCTCTAGGACGGAAAAGCTGGATCTACAAATCCAGCCTGTTAAGAGAAGAAATACAAGCTGCTATTGAATTAGCACTGCACTTGTGTTTGTATCATGATGACATGTCAGTGCATGTTTTCCTCTGCTGAGTAAAACTGACGGCCTCAGCACAACCCAGCTGCCAAGAAATAGAGCACTGATCTGGTGTCCTAGAGATTCATGTATCTCTAATTTTCATTTTGATAGATTTTTGTATTACCTTTCTAACTGTGACAAGATTAGAGTGTTAACATTGATTTTATCTTGTCATAAAAACAATTCAGGAATACGCTTCAACAGGAATTCTAATTGCTTTGCTGTAAGATTCTTCTCCAACTTCAGGCCTGGAGCCGATATCATTGGAGACATAGAGAAATTCACAGAAGAGAACACAGTAGTTTCTGTCCTGTTGAGTGTCCTCTCCTCAGATGGCAGGTGTCTTAGGGACTGTAGGAAAATTATTAGAGGGGAAAGGGAGTCAGAATTGGGGGAGGGTTGTGAATTTTTCTTTTTGCTGAGGGAGGGTAGTATGGCTTTTTGTAGAGTAGCGGCAGCTGTTTCATTTTTTTTTTTTTTTTTTTCTGAGAAGTCTCCTGTGGCCAGTTCAATAATTCAATTAAAGTATAAGCATTTATTTAAAAACTCATCAAAGACAGTGGCAGTACAATTCAATGTTGTTTTTTTCATAAATCTGCCAAATTGTTATACCTTTAAAGCTGTGGGCTGGACAACTTAAAGAATTTCTTAAACTTACTAAAAAGCTTTGTGGTGAAGAGAGGAGCTGCAGAATCTGTAGATTCATCACTACGAGTGACCACTTTCTCATTGTTTTAATGGTGCCATTTGATAAACATGTATTATGGAAATAGGGATTATAGCCACAAGCCAATATTTAAGCAGGGTATATCATCTTACAATTATTTATGCTTTGCCTTTTTTAGTTAACAATGGTAAAACAAAGTAGTTGGTGAAGTGTGTGACAATTTACACCTAAGTCAAAGGAAACATTAATAACACTTGGAAGGTCTTGTATGATTTAAAAAGGACTGATACAATTGAACCCCCTCCCAACCAAAATAACTTCCATACATTCCCTTAATAAGAATTGTTGCCTGGTAGCATCTGGTGGTATTTATCCACATACTGTCACCAGTATGACATAGGCAGGACAAGTTGTCTCTGAATTTCCAAAATACCTTATTCCATTCATTTGTAATTTGGGAATATTAAGGCAACTATGAAAACTTTTACCACATTTAAAATACCCCAAGAAGGGAGTACATTTGAATGAAAATGGGATATTTTCATGATAAATATGTATTAACCTGACACCAAAAATATTTTTAAAGCATGGGAGATTTTTTTCATCATTTGTTTAAAGAGGCCTTGTTCTCATCTCGGCATCAGTAATTTAAGGCAATTAACCATCCGTCTGCTGCTGCAGTGGATGGTTAATTGGTTTCTGGATATGGGTCTTATTAAAGTGCTATAGCAGTGGGTCTGCAAGTGTTTAAAAGAAGTGGAATACTTTCCCTTCCAGCATTGGCTAAAAGGTACAAACTGACAGGGACAAATCATAAAAATGTCTTACTGTGTTATTTTCTATACTTGCTGTTGACTTACCACTAGAAATTCTATATTACTTGCACTTGCGCTTTGCTTTATAAATAGATAGCTTGCACATGGCATTGTTTTGTACGTCCTTGCTAAAATGGAATAGTGCAAACAAAACAGCCAAACTAAGTCGATAAAAAAAACAAAGATGTCATCAAAATGAATTTTTGCATCATCACCCGTGTGGCAGTCACTGCCGTACTACATTTGACTTGCTGCCATTCTCCAAAGCCTTGTCATTAGCACAGACAAGCTTAAGAGTACAATGCTCACATTTACACCTACATGCTATCTCTCAGCACCTGCTTAGGGAAGGGCAGGAAGTACAGAGCATTACACTGCCTGGTCTTGGCCATGTGCCATGACATGCTAGCACTGTTGTCATACAACGCCATTATATTGTGCTTTTATTCCAAGGTGATAAAAACTACACAGTGTAAAAAAAGCGCCACATCCTTAATCCAGCTAAGTCACTCTTCAGGATACCCTTGAGAATCCTAGTGCAAATGTTGCAGTTGTTGGTTTAAGGCAGGATCTTTTATCCTTTTACGTGTCAAAGTGGTGTTGCTGTCAGTTGCCATAATTTTGATTTTGCTTCAAATACTACCGCTATTGTTCTAATCATAATTGTATTCAAGATTTGGTTGTCTAAACTTTATCCTTTGAAAAAGAAATAAAAAAAATGTCGAGCTTTAGCTATTTGTTTGGCTAGCCTTAAAGGTAGCCCCGTGTTACTCCTGTTCCTAATTCCATAATGAGCAATTCAGTGCTCAAAACACAAAGTTTAGGACTTAGATGACTTTGTATAATAATAGAATGGCATATACTGTATGGGAAATCACAGTAAACTCAACGAAACTTTTGTGATGTGAGCAAGCACAAACTAAAAGTGCAAACATGATTTGTGTGCATACTATTAACTGCATGCACATAACATGGCAAATTTTAGTTATGCAGATTTTCAGTGCCAGATTTTACAGGGTTTGACTGAGAAAAGAAGATCAACTTTTAAGATCAAACATACCACCTGTGTTATTATTGACGGACTTCAAATTTGCAAATGATCTACAACATTATGTACTTGTATTTAAGTTAGTTGTCGTGACTACTATACCAAAGAAAAGTTGTGTAAGAGAAAAACTGCCGTCGTTGGGTCAGTCGATCACAAGTAGGTCTAAGTTGTCTCCGAAGTGAATGAAGTGGTATATTTATAGGTTTGGTTTCATACCTTTGCGATGCACTTCAGGTTAGAAAAATAACTGCTTTCAGTTTGATTTGATTGATTGCTTAGAGGAGCTTCTGCTGTTTCAGTCCAAACACCCCTAAATCAAACTTGTCACAAATTTCCGGATTTAACAAGAGGAGGAGAAGGGAGGCAAAACACTTTTAAGAGAAAGTTCTACTAAAACAATTCTAACACTGTAGACAAAGTAACATGCAGTTTGTGTATTTATGGATACAGAAACATTTTAAGGTTAAAAGATGAATGCAGAGGACTTTAAAATTGACGAGTTTTAGATACAAAACAATTTTAACTGACTCAATGTTAGCTGTTAGACACACTACAAATATTTTTGCAGATCACAGAATTATTTTTCATGGCAGACTTTTTGGCTCTGTTGTACATATTACATCATAGAAAACCAGCAGGGAGTAAAGTGGATACAACTGGTTAGATATGACCAATGTCTTTTCTGTCACAGGTTCACGGGTCAAGGCAAGGCTCCTCCGGTGGATTTACAATCCAGATGGGGCTTTGGGTCTACTCTGTTCAAAACATCAGCTTCAGTTATTTTCACTACTAATAACATTCATGATTAAGCACATAGAGTACCTCATATCTTAGAATAAACAAAGTACGTGATGCCTAAATAATGTAATGTCTTTCTTTGCACTTGCACTTGAGACTAACACATGTTATTTACTTTGAAAGGATAGCTAGTGCAAATGTGGATAAGATCTACTCACTGTACAACCAAATTATCTTAATAATAACAGTCATAAATCAGGTATCACGCCCTCTAGTGCTTGATGCTCTTGTTTTACTGCACAAGTAAACAAGAAATTTAATCTGTGGGAGAATCTGTGATAGACAATCAAAACTTACTACTACTAATTATTAAGTAAACTAATTCATTAGAGAAATCGACGAGGTAAGCACAAACTCATGGTGTGTGGACAAATATTGTTTAAACCCATGGAACTTTACTTTTAATGTATATCTCAACGGTTCTAAAAAATACCAAATATGACAGGCTCCAATGTAGCCTCAATGAAGAGTTGGAACAAGGTTATACTGATTAGCAAATACTTATTTTAACAAACCTGAAGCTACTTGAGGAAAAACTAAAAGGGGAAACTGCATGTTAAGTGGTTAAAATGAAGGTTCAGGTGTGATGATGTAATGCACAAGAGAATTATTTGTGCAATCGCAGGGTGTTAAAGGAGCATATTAAATCTTCTGAGTGCACAAGTTATATGTTAATCTTAGCGTTTCATGTTTAGCCGGGTATTTAAATGGGTTTGTAATTAATTCTGTTTATATAATGAATGGTGCAGAACAATATTGTCATACAACACATACTTTCTACTGCTAAAATTTAAAAGGATAATTTAGTGATATACATAAGTGCTGTTAAAATAAGATGGCTTTGAGAGAACAGATGATAAAGTTTAGATTCAGTTACTGTTCTGCAGCACTTCAGAGAAGCCACGCACTAACTGAAGGTCCTGTATCTGTGAAGCTGCCTGTCCTTCCACCTGGAGCCCATCATTGCTGCCACTGCAGGCCTGGCAGCTGCAGCACTGCACTCTGGGATACCGGACACCCTGAGATGACGACTCTGATGAATCTGTCTGCTCCTTGCCCTGTGGCCCTCAACAGATCCATCCTACTGGGAAACAAGTGTGTCTGACTGACCCAGACCAAACATGCTCCCTTGCTCACACCCACACACACACACACACCTTGACTCAAACATACACTTCCCGTGGCCTCTCCTGCCCACCACACCATTAATACCAATTGGCCTCTCTGTATGGCTACAAATTTTTTTCATATGCTGTTGGCATCCTCCGAGATCATCTTGAATTTCCGTGGCCACAACAAAAGCACACGACTCCTTGTACTCAGGAGTGAAAAACCACAAGATTCAGCTGGGGATATTTGTTAACATGATTTGTGGAATTTTTCAGACCGCAAGATTGGGTGGGTGGAGAAGAAGTCACTTCCCCCTTTGCCATGTTTGATGGTTCCTTTATTGTGTCTACAACACAGCCAGCAGGGGAGTCTGTTAACCGCCGGACTGCCACACACACAGGCTCATTGTCAAAATAACACAGAGCAGCGAGATGTTTGCTCTTGACACATCAACAAACAGGACAAGATGATGTTGCTGCGCAAGGGAAGACCAGTGCTCCCATTACAGAACAACCCGTTTGGTGGGTAGATATATACATACATATATACATTCATTAGTGACCTTGGAAATAATAGTAGTGTCCCAACTCAAGCTCCACTTAATAGCTTTTTAGAGCTTTCAACAGTATATATGGGTCACAATGCTTAATTTTGATCTACATCGGATGAGAATTCCCAAGAAAAGTTGCTATTGATAAACCCATGACATCTGGGTTCACATGTCAACAGATCCATCTCCATCACAACTGAGCAAAGTGCATCAGTTGAGGATGGAGCCAATCAAGACCCTGTGATTTGATTAAAAGGTTCAGCAGTACAGTAGCAGCTTCATTCCGGGAACTAGTCATTGTGTCGACAGCTCTTTATCCGGACAAAATTTGAACCGTAGAACTGAAAGCCAATTTGTCCAACAGATCATTATCCCTTAAACAAACATAAGTTGTCCTTAAGGCCTTTTGATCTGAGAATACACAATATCCGTGAAACAAGCACATGGCTAATTATTATGCAGAATGACAACATCTGACCTTCCTGATTTGTTTCCCACTGATGAAGTCATGACCTACCACTCTGATTACTTGTTTCCTTCTTCGGTTGGGTAGGTTAGGTTTAGGCATGAGGAGTGATGTCAGTTAGGTTGAGGGTAAGAATATCTGGGTGAGATAACCAGAGGCAGAGTATGGCTGGTCATGCCTTTGCCATGGTAGGAAGAAAATATTGCGACTGCAACAGGATTTAGCATAATTTAGCTATGGGCTTCCATTCGTTGCATATAGAGTTTGTACATTTACAACAATGGACTTTTGTTTTTGGGATAACAGGCTTTCAGTCTAAACAGTAATTTTCTGGACCATTAGGATTTCCGAATAATGGGCGGTCTGATCAATGCGTCTGTGACTACACAGGTTGCGTTCAGGCACAGTATTGAGCGAAGGTCGCCTAAATTTTGTCAGCACTCAGAGCCCAACATGCAATCCTTGAAGTTAAAAACAGAAGAAAAAAGACTAATTCATGATTTTTAGATTTTTGGCTATATAGATTAAAAGTCACTTGACCAACAACTCAAAGACATAAAGTATGCAACTCTTGTTTAGGGTTGGCAAACAATCATTGCGTCACTTTAAAAAGGTTACAGCGAGCACCAGCGTGCAGCCTTTCCCGGCAGAGGAATTTTGGACTTTCAATTCTCTAGTATCCCTCTGTAAATCAATTTGCTATACTTCTGACATAATTACTATCGACAGAACAACAAAGCAATTAAATCTAGTCGACTCTTGTTCCTGTGTTGTGTGTGTATGACTGTGCCCAAGTGTGTTTTTATGGCCAGACAGCTTCATCCTCCCAGCCCCACCCTGGACTCGTGGAAGCCTTTTGTCCCCGGGCTTGTTTTGAGTCAGATGGTTTGTCAGCAAGCGGAAAGCCCTGATGCCACAGTGCTGTGTTTACTTTGTACTCAGCATATTAGATACGGCTTCACTCTACCCTGATGCTGGTATCAGCTGGGCATGTGTGTGCCTTTGTCTGCGTCTCTGCATGCACATGTGCAAACATCCTTGTGTGTGTGTGTGTTTCTGTTCGTGTGTGTTTGGTGTTTGTGTGTCCATGTGCCGTTTCCCATGCCAACCCATTGCCAAGACTCATGCACCCGAAGCACAACACTTTGATGAGTTTATCAGATAGAACTTTCATGCCAACCCTCTGGAATCCCTTATCCTCTTCCAAACACTTCCACACACTGTCAGGTCAAATTCATATTCATAATGGTGTCTGGCTCAGATATGAATCCAACTGGCTTTCTGACTGTCTCTGGAGATTTATCACTTTCACTTTAGTATGTAGTGCAAACATAAATAAAGACAACAATCAGTAATATTGCGTCAAAGCGGAGATAGTCTTGAGCAGAAGTCATAACCTCTTGCTATATGTAAACAAAATGCACTTCAGGCAATGATCTCATTCAGAGCAATGGAATAATAAGCTTGAATTCCTCTATGGCCAAGGTCACTCAAACAAATAAGGAGCAAGAATTTCAGGAGTATGTGTATATGCCTAAGGCAGCAGGACAGCCTAACTGTGTGGTTGCCATGAAAAACGATTGATCAAGTCATGAAATTAATAATGTGAGATGCAGATTATTACTACAGCTGGTGCAGGGTTGAAGATTAAAGCAGGTTACTGAGGTTAAATCCAGACCAAGGTTAGCAGTAGGAGGCCAGATGGGTGAGTATGAGATGTGGTCAGGGGATGAAACGGGTCTAGGGGCAAGCAGAGGGTGTTCTGGGATTTTTTTTTTGTAATGACAGGGTGGAGGGCAGCTGGATCCTGTTTTCCAGTGCGATCCAGGAGAGCGTAGCAGGGCATGGAGAGCTCTGTCTGTGGGCCCTGTGTTCATTAGTGGAGCAGCACTGCAGCACTGGGGGTGATTCACAAGCATATCAAGTTAAAAAGAAATGCCTGGCCACAGAGGGATTTTCCTGCTGGGCTAGAGTGTGTGTATGTGTGTGTGTGAGGGGGTGGTGTTGGAAGAGCGAAGTGGGATGGGATCAAGGGGATGGAGTTAGTAAACTTCAATCAGAAAACTCCCAGCATATGATGAGACACTTTAAGTCATCCTCGGTCTGACTTTCACAAACATCCACAGCGCTCCTGTTCTATGCCCATTCCATAGAACATGCTGAGGCATTTGTGGGTTTTGCCCTCATTTACTGAAGTGTTTGGGGCATTTTTTTTATCTGGCCAGCTCATCTTGTGATTATTTGGAGACCTGGGCCCTGTGCTTGTGTATGTTTGTCAGTGTTTTTCCCCTGACGCTGCACTGCGCCGCCGCTGGTCCAGGCACAGTGCCAGTCGATCAGGTTTCACTCTGCTTGTGTTTGCTTCTCTGACTGGCTTGGCAGAAACCAATAAACACCACACTCCCACCCTTATACCTCCTTCCCTGTCTCACACGCCAAAAAAAAAGGAGACCATTCTTGTTCTGCCAAAGCACACAAGGCACTATGGATTCATTTGATTTTTTCTTTCCTTAAGTTCTTTTTTGTTAAAATTCCTTGCATACTTGGAATAAGGCAGTGTGCAACTCAACAATTAAAGCTGAAAAAACAGGCAAAGTAAGATAGAGCTGTTCCGTTTATCACTGTAACTAGATCTATTATTCTGTGATTCCTTCAAGTGTCAGGGGTCCATTTGTCTTCAGCGAGACTTCAGGGTGACTTTGGGGTGGTCGTTTAGTTTTTCAGCCCAGGCCACCTTCCGCTGGATGTTTGAATCTGGACATATCTGGATTGAAGTGGTGGCCCCACGTCCTTTTGTTTCATGTGGTTTGTAACTGGAGCAAGGCACATGTGGCATTTATTGTTCTGCTCACAGTTCGACGCCCATCAAACCCATTATCAGAATAAAAATTGCTTTAATCGCCAAGTAAAATAAATCGAGGGAGATCTGTCTTGATGGCGCTGATGACATACCAACATGTTACCAAGTAACACACGGACACATGGTGCTAGTTTTCACTCAAAGACATGCAGAGCACTATTCCAACATGGCTGCAGTGCAAGACTCAGCATGAGAAGGATAGACAAAGTCCAAAAAAGATGATGCTATTCTTGACTTATGTACTTATTTTGTCAAAATTTGAATTACCAACATGATGAAATTTAAGCTATATTAAAAATGTCTGCCCTGATAACTACATCTAGTGTTCTCTAGGGTGGGAATTTCGGGTCCAACTGACAATTTTGGTCAAGTTCTTGATATCACATTGTTAGGTGTATTTATCAAATTAAATACTTAACTTCTACATACTTTGATTTGAGCACACCCTATGTAACTCGGTGACTCTACACGCTATGAATGCTGATGTTACATCAGTTGTCTGGTCACTTGCTGTTTCTAGAACTGGAAGTGTACATTGTGTAATGTATGGGGAACACAGCACTGTGTGTATGTGTCATAACTGCCATTGACTTGCCATGTCATCACGTAGCCTACAGCTATAACACTTGCACAAAAAAATTGCATGGCTAAGTCAAACTTTCGTGGTTACCTGGACAGCTGTTTGGATAATGGTAAACAAAACACAATATAAGTAGTTTAGCAGCCCCCATAGCTGCACCAAAAAAACCCCAAAACTTTTGTACAGATCATTAATTATCACCCTATCTTCTAAATATCTTTTTCAGCAAAAGTTTGAATTTCAGAAGTTTCAGGCACAATATCTGTCATGTGAAAAGTGACATGCCTGAGAATGGAGTTATTTTATTTTTCCTATGCAACGGCTTTTATCTCGCTCTCAATCTCCACTGACAATACACCACCATGCCTCCATATTTGCCCAAGATGTCAGTGTTTTGAGAATACACAGTAATGTGTGCACGTGTGCTGTGGCTCACCATGTAATGCGTGTGCAAGGATACAAACCTACTATGCACACACCCATGAGCACACGCATTTACTCTAAATGAAATGGAACCTTACCAGTTGGACTAGTTGCTCTTTGTGAAGTCCAACACAACCACAACAGCCTGTCATATGAAGACAGCATAGAGGAACATAGATCTTCCACAGTTTTGTAAGGTTTACTTATTTTAAAACATGCAAATTATGTTTATCTTTCTCCTCTGCAGTTAAGCCTGGCATTTGCACAAGCATTATGTTGAACTTTCACATCCAACAAACCACAAGACAAAAATAACGTCACTGTCTAGGTTAATTCCCTTATAGTTCTTTGATGTGATTGTATGTCATAATGGACATGTAATACTGTTAATTTTCTTTTTCTCCCTGGATAAATAATCCTCATTAAAGAAATTTTCTCGTGATAGTTTAATGGCTGCGGTAGCTTGACCTACTCTCAGCTTCTCTCTGAAACTCATTCCAACCGTATCACACTTCCCTGTTCTCCCCAAAAAGCCCCATAAATCACTTTCCTGTAAACAGTAGTGACACACAGCCTGATGTGTACTTCGATATATATTTTGGAGACCACAAGGCCTGAAATCTGAGCCTGTTTGTGTTTGAGAGACACACTGTAGTGCTCACATGTGCTTTGGGTGCAGGCTTTCTCCTCTGTCTGTGTGTGTTTGTGTGTGTGTGAGTGTGTATGTGTGGATTTTTGTTGCTCACAAAGCTATAAGTACATGTTGTACACAGATGGCAATGAGCTAATTTATTCTTATTGTTACATATTATGTTGTCGTACTTAAGCGTAGTAATGCTACCAGTAACAATAACACAGTTCCAGACCCGGATGTGGCCGGAGCAGCTGCGTGACGCCACTGCAGGCCTGGCTGACTGTAGAGAGTTACTCAGTGGGAATGGTTCCGGGTGTAAACACACTGTTGGCGGGACATATGGCATGGGCCTGCAGACAAACCTACAGGAATGAGGGTTAAAAAACATTCACCTGATTGCCCAAATAACTTTGAGTTATTATGTTTCACAATCAACATCCACACCTCAGACACAAGTGAATTTCAGATGTAGGAGATGTTTTTATCCAAACAAAGAGTACAATGGCATTATCAGATTACATTGCTGATTTTGGTGAGAAACACTGAATGTAAACATAAACTCAGCAAATATCTTTCCTTAATGGCCCTGTCATGTCTAGGTAATGCCACAATAAACATTTTGGAAATCTATATAAGAATGAATAAAAGGCATCACATAACAGATAGTTTAAGCCAGCAAACTTACAGGTCTGTAAGAGGCTTGAGAATTTGCTGATCTGTCCCGAGTCGGAGCCTGTAATCATGTACGTGTGTGTATGTAAAATGAGCACCAACAGAGGCTTGTCATCAGGTGCTAGCTGGGTCTGGGCCTTGTTTCACCCTGACAACACCGGATGACAACTGGCAACCGGCATCCTGAAACCGAGGAAAAGCGTTGAAATTGTCTCTGATTACAACCCATTATTAATTGTGAGGGCAACCGGACCGATCACTTTTCTGAGTTTCCTTTTTCTTTTGCCGGCAACAAACCCAACACTGGCCTTCTGTTATCTCCCTAATCCTATCTCATCCCTTTCCTGTCGGCATTGGCTCAGTATTGTGGCCCTGAGCTTGACCCAAAATGGCAGAAAGGGTAGAAGAAGGGAGGAAGGAGGGATAAGTGGGAAGTGAATAAGGGGCTGGGGACAGATTTAGGGGCCTTTCTGGCGATGGCCATGAGGGGGTTCACCATGGATCAGACTCAGGCCCAGGTGCAGGGTTTTAATGAAGACGGTGGAGTTAGAGAGAGGGGAATACATTTTAAATACCCCATCCTCATGTGAAGTTTCACTCAACACCATGGACCTCTTTGACCCCGGATTAGTTTCCTCTTCCAGGTTTAGAAGCAGGATACTGACCCCTGGCATCCCCCCTCTGCTACCTGTACACCAACAGATAGCCTTGTTTCTCTGGGGACAGATAATGCGGTCGCGCCTGTTGCCTGGACTGAGGCCAGCTTGGACATCTCACAACAGCGTAGGTGCCCATCTGACAGGGCAGACAGGAAGTTTTGTTCTCTGTCCTGACCTATCCATCCTGTCCTTTGAAATACAGTATGTTCTCCATGGCATGTTGTTCATTGTTTTTCCTTCAATTTGCAATTTGAAGAGCCCATGTTTTTTTTTTATTTCAGAAAAACCCTTCATGGATCATCACCATTACAGATCTTGCTTTTTGTATGTCTCTCCTACATTATAAAGGTCCATTCTTTTTCCAAATGCAAAAATCCCAAACAATCAAATAATAGCAGGGACTCCATGTAATCTTTTAAAATTCAATGTCAGCAAGGTTTACATGCTTGCATTTTCCACCTGTTACATCTGGCCGCTTTGTTTGTGTGTTGCTTTGTAGTATCTATCTGATGTAACCTAATAATGAAATTCCATGCATAGAGCTTGGGAGTGTGTTTCAAAGCATGCGAGAAGCCCTTGATAAGAGGCAGGGTTGACACAAGGGCATTATCACTGTTTGTCTTAGGTTGCTGCTTGTTTGTTTTGGAACCAAACGTGTGTAAGTGAGCTTGGGCAACGGCTGGCTGCATGTCTTCTGCTAATTATGCTCGAGCTGGCGATGTGTAGATCCTCAGAGCATCCGCCTCCTTCAGATTTAGGGGAGATAAGTGTGTGGTGTGTGTGTGTGTGTGTGTGTGTGTGTGTGGTGGGGTGTGGGGGTGGGGTGTGGGGGGGGAGTGACACTGGAAGTGGTGAAAGGGTGTTTGCAGGCTGAGAATGCGGCTGTGGTTGTCTGCGGTTTTTCTCCATCTTTCTCACTCTCTTCCTGGGTCGTTTGTGCTGCTTGCCAGCGTTATCTGTCCTCATATCTACACTGGCTTCCTAACACCTGTTGATAAAAGACATCCTCACCTGTCAGCAGCAGCCACCCAGCCACTCTTCAGCCTGATCCTCAGAAGAGCCGAAAACACTCTCTGAATGTCTCCCTCCCTCTTTTTCTAGTTCTTGTTCGCTAAACCACACTTCCTCACTGAATTGCCTCTATTTGCTTTATACATTTGTATGTTAAACTTTCATTAATTATTGAGAGGGAGATATATCTGATTATAACATTCTGTGGAAGGACAACCTACCAAATGTATAGACAAAGTTTAGTTTTCTTGTCATGGAGGAAACTACCCAGTGAAAACAGCTGTATGTCTTCTGTGGCTCTGGAGAAGCTTTTCAAGTTCTAGGAACTAACCGTGATGATGTCATCGGGGTTATCTACGTTTGGATCTAGAGATTACATTTTTTTAAATGAGTGATTTGTGATTTTGGGCTATACAAATAAATTTAATTTAATTGAAATTGAAAAGCAACAAATGTATCACGCACTAGCCTCGGATCATTGTATCTGACTACCTGTCTGTATGGTGCTTCTGATTTGTACCATGGGTCTTATTAAAGTTTCCCTGTAAGCCATCCTTACATGTAGGAGAGATAAAACAATCATTAGAAATCTTTGCATCTCTGAACTGTCACCTTTTTCTCTTGAAAAGGCCTGTTTTTTAATATGTAATTCCCCCAACTTTTCTGAAGTGCAGCACTCAATTCTTATAGTGTCCCTTTAATCATGTAGCCCGGTTTCAGACCTCAGAATCACTGGCCACAATTTAAATTGTGTCAACTGATTGCAGTGGAACAGCAATTCAGTTTCTGGTGGAGAAAATTGTTTTAAACATGTTTTAATTTTGATTCAATCCCTCCTTCTCTGTTTCTCTTTTCTTTCTCCCACCTTCTTTCCTTTTCTTTTCTTTATATGTGCTACTTCCTTTTGAAAACAGAATAACAAATTGTCTTTTGTTAAGCAGTGTCACTGTGAGTGTACGTCAATGTGTGTGTGTTCTGGACAACGGTCTGTTAAAGACATGTGTGTCACTAAGGTGAATGGAGGTGGCAGGGTGCTAACAGCTGGAGCAGGTTCCAAGGCAGTGAGGTTACAATTGGCGTTAATAGACGCCTTCCTAAAGAACAGATCACAATACACATTAAAACACACCAACAGCCTGTGTTCATTGAGCTATTTTTTGTGCCTGTTTTAACTTGTGTTTAAGTGTGTGTTTATGCCTCAACTGTTAAATAATTGCACTTTGTTTTTAGCCAGCTTAGGAGTGGGTTCTGTATTCAGTTGTGAAATATGGGAGAGACAGAGATGATGCTTAGGTCTTTAATGGAGAAAAAGGGAAGAAATCAGGATCAGTTGTTGGCGCCGCTAAAGGGGACAAGAACCATCTCTGATTTTCATTTTATTCTACTGCTACAGTTTTTTACATTTTCAACTTTATAAGTCACTTTACCAAATAATAAATTTGGGGTCGGTAATATCTGTCAATTCACTGCTTTGATTCAAACAGAAATATATCAGCAACTGTTGGATGGTTTGCCATAAAGTTATGCACAGACATTCCTGCTCCCCAGAGGATAAATCCTACTGACTTTGTGATCCCCTGACTTTACCTCTAGCGCCACCATGAAGTTAATATTAATGTTTGTTAGTGATATATCTCAACCACTCCCAAGTTATTTGGTGCATTTGGACATTTTATGTCCCCTCCAGACAGAATTATAAAGAGCTCGTCCAGCACCATCATCAGGTCAACATTTTTGAATTTGTCCAATAATTTAGTTTTTGACAAAACACTTGCAAAACCAATGGCATTCTTATCAACTTCAGCTGTACTTTGGGTTTTGGCGTCTTAGAAAAGCATTAAACTTGATTAATGTCATCCTGTAAGCATTGCCATTGTGAGCATGTTAGCATGCTGATGTTAGCATTAGGATGCAGGTTCGCTTACATGTTTAAAGAAATCTGGAATGCAGGTTGTTTGTGTGGTCGCATAAATACTAAATAGTTAAACAGACCAGACCAAAGGTGAAACTTAGTAGAAGTGATAACAACAATAATAAGTAGAAAAATACAATGAATCAGACTTACATATCTATAAACAGTACTAGGTTTCCTTAGGCATTTACATATGTGTAAATATAGTTTATGTTGATATTGCAGTTTTCCCTAGTGCTAGTTCTCCATTAACTTGCTACATTAGTACAGTGTTTCTTCAGGGTACGATAAATGTAAGTTTTTCATCACTAATATTTGGTGTTCTATATGTAAAAGTTGTTTTCAGTATAAAATATGTGCACTTGTCGGTTCACTTCACTGTGCTGTGATTCTCTGTTTCCTTCAGGCCTCCTGTCCTGTACCTCTGGTTAGGCACAGTCAGGCTAACCTACAGCACAGACCTGTACAGCTGACATCCAGCAGCCTCTGGGAGTTGACAAATGGAAAAAGCCCTGAAGATGAATGAAGCACAATTACCCAAGGTAACAAATGTTCCTAATGATTTATGCCTGGCTCGGGTTGCTCTATTTTCGCCTGGCTACAATTCTCCAGGAGGACAGTGCTGGTGGGGCAAACCTCGGGGCTTTTCTGTGCCGATGCTCAGACAGTGAGCTGCAGACATTGACTAATGGGCTTTGTGAGACCACCGCCATTGATATTTACCTCATTTCTCCTGGCCCGAGCACTGTCTCAACAACGTCAAGGCTAGCCATCATTCTTTGGTTTTTTGTTTCTTTTTCAAGACTAGGTATGGGTGATGCCAGGGGCCCCCACGCTCGCTTCTCCTAAAGGGCCACCCCATCGGTGCCCCAGGGCAGAGGAGAAAGAGGGAGAAGGTGAGAGGGAGATTGCGAGAGGGGAGAAGGTCGGACGAAAAGCTCTAGGCGTTGTGAAGAAACACACACTTCTCTGTGTTTTCACTTGTCTGCTTGATGAACTATCATACTCAGTACATGGCTCACTGAGGGAAAAAAGGACATATGGGTTTTCTACTTCAGTGATGGAAATATATTGCAGTCATAAACACCTTCAAATATGGGTTAGCTAACTTCTGTCAACACCTGAAATCTAGGTTGACTTGAGGGCATTTCCAGTGTTTGCTCAAGATCTTGAACCCCTTTTTTTCTCTTATTACCCATGTGTAAATGAACATTGTAGCATACCAGAATAGAGAATGCATTACTGCAAACTGTATTTAAAGGTAACTGTTACTGTTATCATCATAGGCAATGTTTATTTTATATAAACAATGTTTATTTTTATATAAACATTATATATATATATATATATATATATATATATATATATATATATATATATAGAGAGAGAGAGAGAGAGAGAGAGAGAGATGATGCGAATGAGAAGTATACAACTGAAGCAAAACTTGAATATTAGCAACTTCAACAGAAGTTCACCTCCAACTATTCACTTCGTCATATGCATACCAATTAATTAATAATAATAATAATAAGTCTGATATTGTCAATGAAAATTGACAGCGTCTTAATTTGATTTTACCCGACCACCAAAACAGCCTCTGTTAATGGAACTTGAATGTGCAAGTATATTTTATGTCATAACATAGGGTTTCACCAGCATCATCATCTTAAAAGTGTTTCCAATAAAACAATCTAAAATGAAATTGTTTATTATCCAATTCAGCTCCTGTAATAAGTGAAATTAGGCAAAAACTCTCTTACTCTTTCCTTTCCTGCAAGGATATTTGGAGCATCTTTCTCTCTGTGTCTTTCACACACATGAATTGTTCGTTGGCAATTAGGGAAAAGGTAACCACTCTACTTGGAGCCCTTAGGCCATGTGGAAGTTCTCACCAGACTTTTTATATGATATCTTGGCACAGTGCATGTGAGAGTTATGAGATTTGAAACACTTGTTGTGCACAGAGTATACATCTATTCTCTGATTACAAAACTCTGGCCCAGGTGGTCTCTCTCATACTCCAAACACTGACTCAACCACAGTACAGTACCATAATGTAAAATATGACCCTTATTTACAGCGGAACAGTCCAGTTCTTTCACTTTCTCCCTCGCTGGATGAAAAATGGTCAGAGAGATACATTTATCAAGATCAGATTAATTGCGAAATTCGTAGTCATTTTAAATAAGCTTTACACATTTGGTGAAGCTCTTCACAGGAGGTACTAATTTGTCTGTCGAATTAAATTAATCACCTAATTGAAAAATGGCTCAACTAAGACCTTAATGTCAACAGAGTCGTGGTAAAGTGATATAACTGATTACTCAATTGAGACCATTAACTAAAGCAACTGTTATTTTGATAAATCATGCAGGAAATCTAAACAAGCCAAGCACATGGGTTCACTATTATTAAATATTACCCAATTTGAACCTTGTGTGATTTATGTTTTGAGTCGTAAGCATAAGAACCTCTGGAATGTTGAATAGATATTTAAAGCTGGATCAGGTTTCTCATTGTATATTGCTGAGTGCATTTTCTTATGTACAGTACTTCACATTGAAGGTGCTATATGAAGCATTTTATCAATAAATCTTAAAGCATTAATTTGAGACAAAAGTACTGCAAGCAAATTCGACAACTGCTGGGAAGATTGGTGTGTTGTAATAACATTATTTTCATTGCCTCACAGGCAGCGTTGGGGAATTTACTAAGAAAAGTGAAAAAGCTAAGTCAGAGTGTTGTCTGGCAGTGTTTATAAAGAGTTAATCAATTTTAACAAATGCTAAACAAATCACTTACAGGCCAATAATAAAAAATGTTTTAGGTTTGCCGTGTTAATGTCGTCCGCCAGCATGATACGGGCTTTGTGTTTTTAGTTAGATCTTAAGTCTCTTAGACCACTACATCAGGAAGACTCCTCCAATGGAATGATGTTCTTTGATTTCTTAAATTGTATTTACTTTATTTTACATGGAGGTCTTGAGAGCCATTACCTCCTTTACAACAGATGCCTGGCCAACACATCAGGTTAATCATAAACAAACTGTAGTCGCGATAAAAATGTATAGATATGATATACAGTACATCCATGTATTGATACCTATCAATCCATCCAAGGGCCATTAATCACTTTTTGGGGCCCAGTAATGACTGAGATAACCCGGATCATTTCTCCTTCATAAATCTTTTCTTACACACACAAACACACACACGCAGTGTACAAAAAGTAGTCCCATATGAGATTGCAAAATATTTCCCAAAACATTATACAGATGCTTCCTATAGAAACACTTGCATACACAGTTCAACCTTTCACCATTCACAGGGCCTATAAGGAGATGAATTATTAGGGGACTGATGTGAGGACATTGACATGTGGGTTGAGCCGCACCGGCCCTTTCATCTGCAGCCCTGTTCATCCTCACTCCCCCCGCCATTCGTCTGGGGGAATGCCTGTCACAAATTCCTGCTTCCCTTGTCAGAGACACCAGTTTCCCTGTGCAGCACTGTGAAGGCCTTATAGACGCGACCCAATGGTACACTCACTTTGAAGGAGGCAGAGTGGACACGTGGACCGCAGAGAAAAAGGTAAAACATGGGAGTGCACTAATGCTGAGTAACGTGGCTCGTTTTTCAGAACGCACCTAGTGTTGTGAGTGTAGGTCTTGAAACAGGTTTGGAAACGTTTTCTGCTGTCATAAAAGATATCAAATCATATCAGGTTACACAACAATCACATTGGCAGCTATAAAAGGAGTAGTCTCCCAGTCTCCCAGCTGGCAGGAAGTGAGGTGGTGGGATTACCGGATGCTCTAGGTGAATCTTTTCTCTTAAACAGCAAATTCATCAAATTCAGTGCCACATTCCATATCACTCTTTTACAAGCTACTGCAGCTGTCACATTTGTCAAAGCTGCGTCAAGGCTATCGTCATATGGAAGTTGACGTGGTTTCATATCTCAAACGCTTAACCACTTTTAAGCTTTTTTCAAAAAGTATACGCAGTGGGATGACATGGGCTCAGACCTGAGTGTTAAGTTACACTTTAATTATTTTATGCCATAAACATAAAGTAATCTGATGGTACAGCTTTGAATATTTTGATGAAATTTAGTTTTTTTTTAAATTAATGGGTTTTTGTCATGTGGGCTGGAATACTGTTTCTCTCATTCTATTTCTTTGTACACCAGGAGCACAAAAAACACCTCTCACCCCGAGGGAAACTGTCTAAATTCCTGTGCAAATAAATAACAGCATATGCAGTCAAGACAAAACAGCAATTATCCAGGTGCAGGAGAGAGAGAGAGAGAGAGAGAGAGAGAATTAAGTTTACACACTATTTTCATGTTCACCACTGTTCTGTCTCTACATGTTCTCTGCTTCTGTTTTTGTGCCACAGTTGATAGTTTGCTGTTGCCGATAAATGCGCATGGATTTGTGCTGTAAACTTCATGCAGTTCGCCGTGTTTGCATAAATACTGTTTAACACTTTGATGATCATAAGGTCTTTATGAACTGATCCCTTAGCAAGAGACTGCTATTATCCCAAAAGACAACAGGAGTTCATTTTGAGTTCTGTTGACACTAAAGTCTGAGCTGAAAATCATGTCTGTGTTGTTGTTTCAGGCTCTTTCCTCCCAAGTAGTCCACGGTGCAAATGCAGGCATGTTTCTCTGCAAATATGAGTCTGTGTAAAAACTAAGTCTTAAACCCAACTGACAGCTCAGTTTGATTTTTGAAGATGTCTCGCAAGAAAGCCTCTCCACCCTGTTGTAAGTAATAAGAGATTACAGGTAATCTCCTGGTAATAGCAGGTTGGCATTCCACTACAACAGGAGCGTCTGGGGTTCTGTGAGAGATGTTGTTTTTGACCTAAAGGCCTCTTAATCCTTTCTCAACATATCAATTGGTTCATTGATCAGTGCGGAAAGGACCTCTACTAACTCAACAAGATCGGGGTGAAAAGGTTTGTGTTGTTTTGTGTCATCTGTTTCTACATGTGAAGATGTGTGTGGCCGTCCATATGTTTGCACAGATGTGTGTCTACTTTTAAGAATGTGGACACATAATGTATGTACTTGCATCCATTCACATGCCACTGAGGCTCATGGGTACTGTGAGTTTTAATGGCAAACTGACATTCAAAACTGATTATAGATTGTATTTTTATCACGTATCATAGGGTGTACACTTTCTCTCTCCCTTTTCTTAGCGGGGATGGAGTGATGAGATAAAAAAAAAACATGGTCTGATATGGGCATCATACGAGCATATTTAACTTACTACTACTAACTATTTTTTTAATTACTGCCCTTTGAACTACATGGCATAAGCACAATTAGTCTCCTGTCAGCATCTATTCCCCTGAAACAACCAATTACCTTTTTTTTTGTTGCACATTGCCATTTCCACTTCCTGCAACAGGTGGGTGACATGTTTTCAACGTCCAATGTAGTGATTTGATTTAAATGACTTATTGCTGGAAAGACTGATATAATAACCTCTATCATCTGTTTTTGTAATTCAGAGGAAAAGTGGCTTACGGTATGATATAGAAGGTAGTGGTAAGTAGTAAAAATGTGTGTGATCGGTGTATGTGTGTGTGTGTATGTGTGTTGTGAAAGAAGAAGGCAGTCTGTTTTCCACCTTATTTCCTCTCTTCCATGGTCTATTGGCTACCTTTCACCTTAAAGCTGTCATTGGCAACCTTGGAGGAAATAAATTTAACGGTTACAGTGTGATTAATCCTACTGCACGCTCTAAGGAACATTATTGAGCTGCTCTCTTCAATGTCCAATAATGTTTTTCTGGAGGAAAAGCTTAGGTTTCCTCAGGCGTCCTCTGTGGTTTTAGTGAGTGTTTGTGATGTGTGTGAGCGCTTGCCAGTCCGGGCTGATGTGAAGGATGGATTTGCTTGCACCACTGCCAAATCACAGTTGTCTTTTCAAGGCCCCTGACACTGGGATAAATGGCCACCTGCAGCAAATAGAACTCCTTTTAATTTGATTACAGTGCAACGTTAGTACTTGTGCCCTGCAAATAAACCTGTATAGTGATGATGGAGTGCATACCACCACAGGTGCCCATTACAATACAAAAAATACATCTAATTGCTGGTTTAAAAATAAATAAATGGGGGTCGGGGGTTTGACTTTTTAAAGAGATGCAGAAGTATTAGAGACAGTTTGATTTGTTCCCAGTTAAGATGCAACTTTAGGGTATTTTAAACCTTTTTTTTTTTTTTAAACCTTTTCCACACAGAAAAAAACAAAAGAATAATTCAAACAAACTTTTTCTGCAAACATTTTGCAGTGGTTTATTTTAGCATGCCCATTCTTTTAGCATAGACTGACTCAAGTGATCCTAGATAAAGGACCCCTGTGTACTTGGTCTTAGCAGCAAAAAGAAAAAAAACGTGATTATAACGTGGCACCAGCAACTTGCTTAATCTACGTTGGCTTTTCAGCAAGAGCAGAAATGGAGGGGGTTTCCATTGCTAATAAGAAAAAAATATTCAGTAGTCTTTGTGTGAGTCATAATGACTAAAGGTCAGAAAGTAACATGTCTAATTATCGCTCAGCCCCGCGCTGATTGGCTGTCTGCCTGCCTGCCTGCTCTTCATTGTTGGGTGCTCATTCTGAGCAGTATGTTGTACTGATTTGCTGTTTGGGGAAGATTTAGACCTGTCACACACATGCACACTCATACACATGCACACCATGGTTTTAAGGCAGTGGGGGTTATAGGATTATGAAGAGAAGAAGTGAAAATTCCTGTTTGGGAGATCTGCTGAGGCTTAAGTTTCCCCACTGCACATGTCATGGTGGAAAAAACTCCCAGGAGGAGGTGGGGATCGAAGCGTCAATCCCACACAAGGCTCAGGGTAAACACAGTGGAATTCAATGACCCAAAGAGTGCTCTCTGTTTTTTTTTTAGCCCAGCTTGTGTTTCTTGCTTGTGTTGCTCTGAATTGTAACGTTGCCACGCAACTATTTATCCAACGCTTGCAGTAACAACAAACCTGAGTAATTTTTATTACATAAAAGTCAGTGGATCATATGCTTTCACATCCATGGTTGACTTTGACTAAGCTGCAAAACCCAAAGTTATTGTAAATCCCTCTGCACAAACAAAACCTAATCAGGTTATAATAGAAGAAAAGTACTATAGGATGAAGCTAATAGCAGCTAATAACAATGAAAGTAAAAATAAGATATAAGAACATACATAAATGTAATCATAAAAATGTTTTGCATCCATGGAAGTGAACCACAATAAATGTAATAAAAACCCATGCATTGTTGGAAGTCTTCATATATGCAATAGAATACACGGGTGTACCAGAATCAACAGGTGGCACATGTGCAAAGACAGAATACAGAGAAGGATTTCTGTCTGCCTCCCTCCTTCCATGTCGGTGAGATGAAGTACTAAAACAGTGTCTCCCTCCTTCAAGAAATGCTTCCAGTTGTGTTTGGAGAGCGCTGCAGCTACGAGGGAACATGCATTACAAAGCAGGAGCACTTGACTGACTAAGCTGGATGTCATCGTCTTAGAGAGAGAGAGAGAAAGAGAGAGAGAGAGAGAGAGAGAGAGAGAGAGAGAGACTGTAGGGGCCTGGAACAACACTCAACTCACCACTGACTGTCAGCCGCACAGTCATCTGAAATGGCTGCGTGTGTCAACACCTCCAAGAATCACTGTTCCTACTTCGGTGTGTGTGTGTGTGTGTGTGTGTGTGTGTGTGTGTGTGTGTGTGTGTGTGTGTGTGTGTGTGTGTGTGTGTGTGTGTGTGTGTGTGTGTGTGTGTGTGTGTAAATGAGTGTGGTCACCTGAGCGTACAGCACTAGCAGCAGTGAGGGATCTGACGGGTATAAATCAGTATGTTTTACAGAGGTGTGCGTGTGCGTGCATGCATGTATGTCATCATCTAGGATTCTTTTATGTCTGTGTGTGTATAACAGATGTGAGTGTGAGTTTCATGAATGTGTTCTAACTCAACCATAAAGAATCTGTAGCATCTAAGATTTATAAGCGTGTTGGTACACACGCTTGTGTGAATTTGTGTGTTACATCTATGTCTGCTGCTGCATAATTTATTGACAGGACGTGATGGATGGTGCGTAAAATATGATAAGAATTCAATGAGGAAATACTACGATAACATTACCTTAAAGTTGCTTTAATCTATCTGACAGTGTCATAAATGAACTGTGCAACAGCTTGTTCCACATCTTTATTAATAATATATGATGTTTACACTGTGGAACATTCTTATATATGATTTGTGCAGTCGACATATTTGGTGCATTAACACATGTTGGGATCTCTGCAAGAATTCAGTAGTAGCCATTACACCATTGTTAGTGATTTTTTGGGACTGACCAAAGTTTGGTTGCATGTAGTTTATAATGACTTATCCACAAACAGGCTAATGCCTCTTTAAGGAATAGCTTGATATTTTGGGAAATTTGTCTATTCACTGGCTTGAGAATGAGACGATGATCGGTGGCACTTTCACATTTGCACATTAAATATAAAGCTACAGCCAGAAGATGTTTAGCCTAGCCTAGCATTAAGACTGGAGTCGGGGGGGACAGCTAGCCTAGCTCTGTCCAAAGATGACAACAAAAATGAAAGCACCTTTAATCCTGACTAAGAAACTCTAAGAAACAAAGTGAATGTGTATGTATTTCCTAAAATGTTTAATTAGTCCTTTAAGGGGTCACAAAGAGACTGCAATGAGTGGCCCTCATTGTTTCCTCATTCATTGAAGACATCAGTTTCCCGTACTTGCTTCCTCTGTCTCTCTCTCGGCTTCATACTTTTGTAACCACAATGTGCATCTCCACGTTATTGCCAAGGGAACATTACTGTCAATTTACTAGAGAGAGAGAGGACTCTTCCTGCTAGTCATATTCTAACACTACAATCTGACAACATAAAAGCTCTGCCATTATGTTGTTCTTGAAGTAATTGAGTAATTCTAGCTACATATTCTGTCCAGCATTTCTTTTGGACAAAATGTCCAGAAGTGAAAATGACACCATGACACCAACTGGCACTTCTTTTGACTTTTTCACAGAAGAGAAAAGTACATAGGAAATTTAAAGTACTCTACACCACATTTAACGCTACCAAACCTCAAAAAAATCAATCACCCATGAGAGTATTTGATTGTACTGTTGGTGCTGGCTAGTGGAGCTATTGATGCTGAGATCAGTGTTGGGCATGCTGTGCCCCTCCAGGTCAAACAGAGTCTAGCCAAGCAACATAGGAGCAGAACAGCCCAGAATGTTAAGCATACAGGAGTTTGCTCAGGTGAGTTGAGGGCATGGATAATCTGCTTTTTTTTAAGCCAATGCCAGGGCATTGGTGGGAGTGGTGCTGGTTTTAGAACGAGCCCTGGCTATGGGAATGAGGTCATGGCACAGGGACTCCAGCGCTCCCCCTCGGCTCCGTCGGGCCCTGAGGCTCCCTCACATCTGTGTGCTGTCTGACCCAGCAGCAGGCAGCTGCTCCCTCTCATTATACCCCCTAATGGATGGATCCGTTTCCCTCTGACCTCATCCTGCCTCCACAACAACATCCCTCCGTCGCTCCATCCTGATACCCCTTCATCCAGTCACAGACCCCCTTTTCATCCCCGTCTGAAGGACTGTGAAAGGCACAACTTGGCCTTCAGCGGAAACAAGGCCTTAGATTACAGTCTGCACATCACAGCATACACACACGCAAATATGGTGTATCAGTTATATACTTACAGAGTACCTATATGTAAGTATGAAAGAGGAAGACAAGACGTTAGTTCAGAGGAGTTTAAGAACTTGGTGTTTAAAGGTGAACAAAACATTAGGTCTGAGAAGAATGGTGTGCTTTTAGAGTTGTAGCTATATAATAGTTTTTAAAAGGATGATTAAATAATATAAAATAAATAAATAACAGAGTTGTGGCATTATGAGATTTTTTGATTAGTTTATTGCACAAAATACTGTTTATAAAATGTGTATCAATATTCATTAAGAATACAAATCACATCAATTTTATCGTTCTGCTTTTTGGTGGCAGTAAATAACAATCAGAACAAATTAATGAAAATGTATGAGGAATATCCTTATTTCAGTGTAACTCCGGGGTATGTGGAATTTCGAATTAAGTGGACCATTTTCACCTTACTGTAATCATAGTGGTTACAGATAATATTTGTTTTGCACATAGTTGGGCTCTTTTTATTATTTAATTATTGTGAAAGGAAATATATTTCTTCCCCCCCAAATACAAATGTGTTACCTTATTTAGTGTACTTCTTTCCTCAGGTACCCATTAAATATTTAATTGGTGCCTTGTACATAAAAAAGATTTTGACTTCTGGTTGTAATCTTCCCCCAAATCAAATAAGTGTCCAGTTCATGAGTTAATCCAGTGGTTTTCAAACATTTTCTGTCATTCATTTGTTGGAAAAAAAGAAAAATGCCTCTCAATGATAATGATAAATTGCCTTTGTGATAATAAAAAAATTCCTGTCCATGTTAGGCAAGTACAAACTCTACCACTAATAACACTAAGTGGCACTAACATATGCTTTGATGGAGCTTAATCAGTGTGAAGGTGTTCTTTTAACATTCACTCCAGCTATGGGTTTCAGAATGATCAAAATAACTCTCAGTCAGTAAAGACAACAAAGAAGTCTCACAAGGACTTAAAGATCAGAGTTTCTGGCTGAATTTGCTAAAATGAGGTCTGCATTTAGTTTAGGACGGAACAAAATGCCCTTGATGTTCAATTCCCCACCTCTGTTAAACCCTAAAGAAAGGGCTTTGTCACATCCTGATTGGCCAAGAGGGCAATTCTTAATAAGGAACAAGTACACACACACACACACACACACACACACACACACACACACACACACACACACACACACACACACACTGTGCAACAGGTGATCAGAATAACAGTCCAATCAACTCAGGGAAATTAGGAGATTCAGCCCAATAAATTTTAGGTAAAAGAAAATGACAAGAAGAATGAGGGACTGCTACAATGTGACTGTGTAATGTTTTTAAGTGTCTTCTACTACTTACCTAGACTTACTTGTGTCACTTGTGCTTGCAAAAAGGCAAGATGGCAAACTGGTGGTAGTCCACTAGTTTTTTTACATGTTTTTGGGGGGTTTAATACCATCAGCTGACCACGTTGTCTTGTGGCCTTAAGCATAGCCTATTTTTCTTTTATCCCTGTCAAATATTCTGTAATCTTACTGACAGTCTGTCCTGCTGAACACCATTGCGATTGTGAAAGTAAGATTTGTTTTTATTCAGTGCCTCTGCACCCCACAGGGGGAGCATGCCACACACTTTGGAACTACTGAATTAAACTTAGCCAGGTCATACTTTATTTGTAGAGCACAAAAAAATTAGTTTTCTCTCCAATAGAAGCAAAATTCTTAAAGCATACTTGCTGACATACACTTACACACACATGTTCTCCATTCATTTCTCTCTTTTTTCATCTCACACACACACACACACACATACACATTTTTTTCTGTTATTTTTTCTTGTTTAAAACGAGTTTCACTGAAAGACATATAACCTTCATGTCTTCCTTCCTTTGTGATCTCTCCACAGTTATCCATAGCTGTGATTGTTTTCACCTAGAGTGACTGGCTGTGCGTGAGCATCAGCATTTATCTTGTGTCCAGAGTATTGAAAGAGCAAAGAAAAGGCTGGAGAAAAAAAAGGAGCTATGTTTTCTTCAGAGCTCTCCACCTGTGTTTGCCACTGAGCAAACACGAGCTTTTGTCACTAGTGCAAGACAGCTTGCGGCTTGCTCTTTGGAATTGAATTTCAAGTTCTCTCGGCTCTTTTGATTTTGCCACAGAAGGCAAAGCGAGCTATCAACACACCCTCCAATGGCGGCTTCTCCCGAGGCGTGATGGATAGAATCAGTAATGCGTCGGTATACCCCAGATATTTGTCTTCATCATTAACACAGGCTCGCTGCGTTTGAAGCACTGTGTGAGAAGCCGGCTCTGACCGCTTATAGGCTATTTTTTTTTCAGCTCATCTCCTCTCATCATGTCTCCCCTCAACTCATTTCAGATTCGCTGAGATGCAGATTGAAGCATTGCTCTTTGATACTCAGCTTCTGTGTTTATTACTGAGTGGCATGATTCATGACTCCCATTGGTAACCTCAGCATGGAAGACCTGTCAATCAGCAAGTGTGGCTGGTTGGGCACGCCTGATGATCAATGGCTTGAGCTGCAGACCAAAAGAGTGGGGAACAGAGAAAAAGGAAGATGAAGAAAGAAGCAGAGAGTCCATGCTAATCTCCTCTACAGATGGAGGGAAGCAAAAAAAAAGAAGAAAATGGGAGGTATTATGGGCCTTGTGATGATTCATTGAATCTTGAATGCATTGCAGTGATGCAATTCTTGGGATACTTGAGTGTGTGTGGAGGTTTGGGCAGAAGAGGGGGTGGGGGGACAGACAGAAAAAGTCCCAAATAAAAGCACAATGGCAAAACATTTAGTTGCTAGGCAACAGGGCTTCAAGCAACGGTAGTATTGAGTTATGAAGAATGGTGGTGCATGACTCGACTTCCCCGATCCGGTTTCAGGACAGTGTCAGGGCTGTGCGGCGGGCGGACAGAGACAGAGAAATGTCTCCACCTGTCCGGATTTGTCAGAAAACTAAAAAAACTGTCTCGAGGGGCCAGACCCTGGCTTATCATCAGGGGCCCTCAGACTGGGCTGAGGTTCAGAGGTCTCTTGTTAGTTTTGGGGTCCGTCCGAGTCATTTACACAGCATGTAATCTAAAGATGAGCTCATTATGTTGTCTTATCACATGGCTGTGTGAGGCGGTTCATAGGCTGAGAGGCTTAAGACAGAATGCTAGACCGAAAGTAGGGAACGAGAAACGTGTGAGTGGGTCAGTGGTGAAAAAAATCTGATTACTTAAAACAAATAAAACAACCAAACCATTATGTAAAATTGCATTTAAAGTTAAAGTGTCACATTCAAATTCCAACTTCAGTAAAAGTTTAGAAGTATGATCAGCTAGATGTAGAGACTTAAAGACCCATATAGACTTGCTTTGGCTTTTTTAGGGTGTACAGGGGCTCTTAGTGGTATATATCTATAGTTATAAAGCTGGAAAACTGAAAATAAATTTGAAATGCAGCTCAGCCCTGGTTTAAAAGTAATTTTGGTTAGAAATCAGAAACAAAAATTAACTTTAACTAAGGTGTGAAAAAGTAAAAGGGCTAAGAACACTATGAAGGAAGTATATGATGGCCATTCCCATGCTTTCTTATGTCTCATAGGTTTTTGGTAAATTTAAAAAAAATGTACCACTTGAAAAAAGATAAAAAACAATAAAAAATGCCTTCAAAATACCCTTTGAAGTCACTAAGACCTGAGGAACACCATAGAAAAAGTCATGCTGCTGTTTGGAATCTAAAACTATTGACATTTGGACATTTTTGTAAGAATTGCATTTATTGATTTGATGGCAAGCACTTATTTTGTTTAAACTGCTCGGAAAGCCATTTATAGTCAATATACCAAGAAAAGCCATACAATCCTCTATATGTCCTCGGTCTGTAGTTTGTGGTTGTAACGTTTAATGAGGCTGTGATATCCTAGAGGTCACAACAGGTCAAGATTCAAAAAATGGTCTCAATTTGTGAAAAAAGCTACGAAGGGGACTAGCATTATCACACATGCAGACAATGTTCGTTTGATCCACAAGAGGTTCAGCTTTCCAATCGAAATAATTCTAGTGATCAAAAGAGAGAAAAAAGATCTGCTACACAAAATCTTTTCTCGATATTATTTTTGGGAAACTTTTAATAATTGTACCCCATTGTTGAACTGTTAAATTAAACCATCTAAGTTCATAGGGGAAATGTTTATTTGGCGGGAACGCTTTTTTCAGTGCTCATCACTCTTATATTTGATCATCATCATTCCTTCCTCAAGTTACTTTGGTCCCACTCAGTATTTCATGTGTGTGTGTTTATGTGTGTGTTTGTGTGTGTGTGTGTGTGTGTGTGTGTGTGTGTGTGTGTGTGTGTGTGTGTGTGTGTGTGTGTGTGTGTGTGTGTGTGTGTGTGTTTACGGAGAAGAATAACTGTCTGTCATTCAATTTGTCAAACCCGTCAGCCCCACAACTCACAGGCAGACAGCAGACAAGGCTGTTAAGTTTAACTTACTTTATAGTTTTGACAGTTCATCACCTCCAACCTTGTTTCACCTAGAGCATTGCCCTCGAACTCCCATCAACCCCGGCCCGTTCCCTCACTCACACTTCATTTCATATCAAAAGAATTCATTTTACATCACATGCGCTTGTTCCATCATATCAAATGTTCCCCTGACCCAAGTCTGAGCCACAGTATCAGATACTGTACAGTGCTCACACTCAACACCCCTTCACTGTGGCTGCTGTGGTTCAAGCCTGAGGCCATCTGGTTTTAACCAGGTAGCAACAAACAGCGGGCAGAGGATCCATCGGATGTACAGCTGAAAAACACTTCCTCCGATAGCTGTCCAAATAAGAGGTTGAGCCCTCAAAACAAAGTGCACGCTCTTATGCTGATTACAGTGATGTACATGCATACCAGATGGGAAGTAAACATGTACTGTACCATGCAATGAGTCTGCATGTTATTTTCACTCATTCTAACCAGTAGAATTTAGCTTGCAACATGTGTTTTTTCCTTCCGCTAAGCCTTTAAATGGCAGTGTCTTGTAGAGTAACACTGAGAAAGACCCCAGTGTTTGCTGCTTGTCGGTATGTTGCTCAACATTGCAAAGAATGAGGTCTGAAAATCCACCTGTGTCTGGTATGTCTCTGAGTGTGTGTTTGTGTTGCTTAAACATGTATATTTACTTATGCATATGGTTAACTGGGTGTTAAGCTAGTGATTATGTACACGTATGTGTGCTTTTAGGTATTCGTCCATGTATTTGGATTATTTGTCTCTAAAGGCTAATTTTATTTACTTAGGTGCCACTTATCTTAATTTACTACACTAATACAACAAGGAAACATGTTTATAAATACCTATACACAATAAATGAGTAATTGCAACTAATGATTACTTTCATCATCCATAAGATTCATTTTTTTCGAGTCCGTAATATCCTGTAATCTCCTATTTGATTCCCTTTTAAGTGCAATGTAACTTGGTACTAAGCAAGGCAAGATGAAGAACAAAGTCTTAGATGTATTTTTGAGTTTACCTAATCTTTACCTAAGTTGGTGATTTATTCTTATTTATTCTAAGATACACAACTGGTGGAATATTTGGTAAATAGCACTATTATGGTTGTATATTTCATTAATGTAAATCTCAATGGTGCACTTTGTGAAAATTAATGTTCTCTCAAATTATTATAATTGAATTGGTCTACAATCTTAAATTCTTTGTGCTTTATATTTTTCCTTTTCTTATGTTTTTTTAAAGATTTTTTACATGTAAAGGCGGGGACTCAAAGAAAGATTTAACACAGCGAAGGTTGTATTTTTTTTTTAAAGTGAAAAAAAATTGTCTCTATGAGTTGTATTTACCTTTCTGGTCTGTTTTGAATGTGACATTCTACCACAGTGTGCTCTCAGGCAGCATGGCATACAGGAGGCAGTTTTACAGAAATGAGATTTGGAGACAACTCACAATTTCTTCCTTCTCTTTTTTTTTTTGGTCTTTGTGCGTCTGGACGATGTCGGTATTATGCAGCAGACTTAACACTGCCTGTGCTGACAGCATGGGGCCATGTCTGATAAGACAAGCCTGCTGCTCGCCTGGGCGGCCCGCTGCAGTTCCCCTGACCCCTGCTGCAGCTCTTACACTGGTAGAGTGTCAAACACTTTACATAGATGTTATCTGAGCAACATTTCCTGCTGTAAATGCAGACATGTTTTGTGGCATGGACCTACCTGAGTGTACTTATTAAAGGCTTATTTATGGTTGTCAATGCAGCTTAAAACTGGGTTTATCAAAAATAAAATAAATTTTAGAATAATAATATAATTAAATCAAAATTACCCCCTGGCATTCTTAATCCATTTACTTTATTATTTCCCTCTACATAACAATGGCAATGAGTAACTCCCTGAATCTCATCATTTGTTATCTGTCTTAGAGAAGCCTCACATTTCAGAGTTCCCCTCTCAAGTTCTTGCTATCAGTGGTTCATCTTGAAAGACTACCTGTCAAAAGCCTCGATTTCATCCATGACTGACTTTGTCAGCTCGCAGTAAGAAGACAGATTAATCTACTGTTTATTTAGCTTGCCAGGACAATCTGTCTCTTGCTCAGCAGAGAGTGATATTGGATCCTGTTTGCCATATACATACCAGTAATGTCACACTGAAACTTACTTGTCAGGTGCCTTTGTGTTCTGTTCCATTCATTTAAAGCGACTAGAGTGACTGGTAGTAGAACCTTCAACACCTTGTTTAGCAACATTACAAGAAGCCAAACGGGTCAAGGGTCAAAGGCACAGGATGCTGACAATTGGAAGAAGCGCTGATGAGAATATTCATGAACAGAGTAGAAAAGGATTAACAAATCCTTTTTTGCTGCTTCTCCTTATCTCTTTCCTTTAGGTGCCCATATTTTGGAAAGGCACCTTTTTAAAATGTTACTATGACTAGTTGTCTTCTCCAAAATGTTGCTAGCAAGATAATCTGATTGATTACAAATTGATAGAAAATGCTTCATACTTGTATTCACTCCTTATCTTCCAAAGTTCCATATGTGGTTAAACAGACCTTTAGATCCAATTTAAATATCACAATTTCCATATTTTTTATATCAAGATTACATTTTCTTAATCAGCAATGTGTCTCTTATGTACCTAAAGCCAGTTTGTCCCAAAGTCTCTTATTATTTTTGCCAAATTTTATACCGGGATAAATGCCTTCATCTCAGACACAGTAGAGAGATGACACAAAATGAGAAGAGAGAGAGAAACATGGAATGACATGCACTTCATGGTCAACACCATAAGGATGGAGGCTCCAATGCCCTCCACCAAGGACCACTGTAAACTTGCTTGGTGTAATTCAATTATACACAAGTGCAGATGCAGCAGCTGTAAAAATACCTCCTAGTGAGTTGCCTGCAGTGTCAATAAATACACACAGATAATTACCTTCATTGTTAACTTCAATGTGAGTCAGCGTTTGTGCACATCACAACTTTTAACCAGGTTTGGCACATGCTCTGTTTACGAAAGCTGTGATTAAGGTTTGCTCTGATGTTAAAAGGGCTACATTGGCAGGTTTGTCAGTTGTGTCTCAAGGGGTTTTGTGTACAGTTTGATATCAACAAATGACATTTTGGCAAACAGAAAGCTCCCACAGGTGACCACAATGATTATGTCTTTCCTCTGTTAGATTAACCCATTGTTGCTTACTTGAGGATGTGGCAAGTGACTAGTTTCTCCAAGACAACAGACTCAGATCAGCTGTAAACAGTTTTACCAGAATGAGACCTCAACCACGGCCTGGTCACTACCTGGCCTTCTCCATGCATGTAAATGCTCCCAGCTGCTTGTACTGATTTTTTTCTATTAAAGGAAAACTCCTGTTTTCAGGAACCTGGCCTCAGCTGCCAACATTAACAAAGAGCTACGCCATGTTCCTTTACATTAGCCGCGCACCAGCCCTCCTCACTTCAGTGTATTGGGTTGTCATAAAGCAGGAGGCTCAGGGTGCTGTCACTTTGAATGACTCCATGAATAGGCCCAGGCCTTTTGGAGCACGCTGCTTGGCTGTAAGCTGTTTTGACACGGGCCCTAATACCTCTCTTGCACTTGGCCAAAGGGTTTGGGTTCAGAGTCCTGTTCATGAGGAGGGAAAACTGCAGTGCTTGGCAGCTCACAGCCTGCAGAGACAAGAATGGTGCTTTTCTGCCTGGCTGAGAAGGGTATGACGGTGACATGTGGCTCACACAGGGCTGGATGGATGTCAGTCACTGCTGCTCATCTCCCATCTCCCCCTCTGACCATGTGTCTTTCTGTCTATCACTCACTGTCTGTCTGGTCTGGTCCCCCTGGCAGCTGTAGAGAATAAGGTGAGAAATAAACATTAGCTATGTGGTGTGTAGGATTACTGAAATAGATATAAATGCAAAGACCCACCTTATCCCCTGCACACACACCAATGCGGAATTCTTGTCTTAAGCAGTGTGTATGAAGCATGTAGAAAAGTAACACTGAACAGAGGGATTCTGTTACAGCCGTTCAGACCTCATTTATTTTATGCAAGGCTCATTTAATGATGAGCTCTTCTAAAAGCAGGAGATTTAACTTGGCCAATCATAATATTTTCTAAGTAACTCCTGGTGCCCCTAATTGCACTTTTGAACTGACATGTTAAAAAATGTTCATCTACCTGCAAGCATAAAGGTGTATGTGAGCATAAATATGGCCAGGCTGATGGAAAATCAACATCATTTTAACATAAAATGTGGCAATAACAGAGGCATGGTTACGATTTGATTCCCATTGGATCCTTGGTGAATGAAAATGCATGCATTCATGGTAGTATACGATCATAAAAGTTTGGATAAACACATCCCCCCAAATATCATGTGCTGAATATAAAAGTTGGAAAGTCATAAACAGCTTGACAAGTTGAGCCAACAGATTGCCCTTGAGGTAAAGAAGCTGATGTAGTTGAGGATAAAACCTAACCAACAAATCAATTTGTGATTTTTATTGGGAAAATAGTTTAGTCTGACATGCATTTTTATAGTTTCAGTTCCGAGTACACACATCAACAGTACAATAATATCAACGTTGATCAAAGTGTTTTTTTATAATTGACTTATGATAATGGTTGTAAAAAAAAAGGTTTAATTAAAGGGATATATTTTAATTTGAAATTAAAGTTTAAAGTTCTAAAATTAGATACACCTGCTCCTCGTTGGTATGGCGGCACTTGTTGGTATTGTTGGTAAATGCAAGTGCATTTAAATAATACAGATACCTTTTTCAAACAATAGCCTGTGCAAGCAAATCGTGAGCTGAGGTGTTTGTTGTGTCTCACTTTAATACAGAAGACGACTAAAGAATGGCAGTTAAAAATGTTATCTAGAATCAGGTGTTGTCTTTTGCCTTATGTCCAGTATGTGTATGGATCATAATATGTGAAAAAGGCAGACCCCGCCAGTGACAGACAACTACAGAATGCTGATACATTTAATTATTTCTATCACTAAAAGAAAACTGAACATATAGTAAATAGAATCAAACACATTGTCTCAACCTGCATTAGCTGATTTTTTTTACTTTTGTCTAGTATTTGATCACTCTTTAGCTCTGTTTTTGGAGTCTGCCAACTCATGATGAAAATATATGTCTCTTTAGCTGCTAAATGCTCCTAGTTGCTAAATATGTTTGTTTGCTGTTTGGTGCTGTGTAGGTAGCGTGTTTATCAGAGCTTAGTCCTTGAAAAACCATTCTGCAGCATCTGGAAACAAGGCTGATGAAAGCTGATGCAAAAAAATAATGAGGTGAAAGATGCAAAAATAGTTTGCAGATTTCTACTGTTGCTTAGAGCAGCTGTAATATGATGAAATGATTCCGATTTTAATTCTGCAGTATATATACTATACACTTATTACTTATATACAAATTTTGATGGTTCACTTGTACAGGAAATATAGAACCAGCCATTGGTATACTCCCCTTTTGGTTGTTCTTTTTTAATCATCTTTTAATATCCTTATATTGCTACTGCAATGACCTATACTGATAATAAAAGTTACAATCTGTTGAGACCATTACCATTTAATTTCCCTTAGCAAGACATTAAAGCTCAATTTAGAGCTCAAACTCCATGGAGAAAGGCTGCGGAGCTGTGTGCATGTGTTGAAAACGGATGTGTGCAGTGAGTCAAACTGTAAACTCTTATTTGAACATACAAATAATCTTAATCTTGAATAAATATGGGCACATGGCTAAATTGTTAGCAGTGATAAAGTGGACTAAACTCCCTGGAAGCTAAGGTAACACAAACACGGCGAGTAATGCCTGCAGATAAGACTGGTTTGATCCACTGTGTGCTCTGCAGACCAAAGGCCCTGTGATGCTGTCCCTGTGTTGATAAAAGCCAGACCACAGTAAGGCCTTGCAATCAGCTACCACAGTGAGTTATTCTCTCTGTCAAACGTGTTTCTGATGACCTGCTTGTTTGTTTATTGGTGGCTTGTCTCTTTGGAATTGGAGATCTGATCCTACGCTTACAGTAACCCTGGGATAAAGAGGGAGAAGTGTTCAGGTTTTCTTCTGTTTGGTTCTTTGTCTGGATATCACAGGTGAAGATCAAGAGATGGCTCATGCTCTGATTATAGATACGTATGGCAGGTAAGATGTTATGTAAGAGTGTACCCTTTAATGCATTTTTATTCTGAACTTCAGAATCTTCTGATTATAAAGGGTTTGTTCATGTGGACCGCATCAATGTACATGTGGCAGATGTTTTGTATGAATGTGATTTTCTTTAATTGCACTGACATAGAATTCAAATTAATTCAAACACTTTTTTTTTATAGGAGCAGGGCGAGGGATTGAAACATATTAAAATGTTTGTTCCTAAACTGGACCCAAATAGAACAGTGTTGACTCACTGCTTCAAACACACAAATGATCAGTCAAACATTTCCTCTGCCTTTCTAAGAAAGCAGACATTAGCAGCTCTCCTTCCAGGAGATCAGAAGGCTCAGCTATGCATTACTGCCATCTAATGGTCAGGGAGCTATAAAACACTGACTTTGCACACTACCACGCCAGTGTATAGGGAACTGTGTCCGTTGTTATACATTCTATATCCCTGTGAAATAATCTGATTTCATGTTTTACATGCATAAGTGTTATATGTCCATATTTGTTTTAATTACCACAAGTTATGTATGGTTTTAAAAATGGCACGCAAAATCCAAAGCCATGTTCCGAATAGAGCAACCGAGGTGGTCTCTTTCTGATTTTCTCTCATGTGTATGTGTGTGCTCCTACTTCTTTTCTGCTTAGACACCTGCCCAATCATTGTCTAGTAACAATTAAAATCATGAACTGATTCAACTTTATCTGATCACACCAATCCACCTCTTTTGTATCTGCAATTTAAAGCTCTCAAGTGCTTTTGTGCCTTAATTACATGTGTATAACATCAAATAATGGCTGCAGCTGGCTCGTGCCTGTGTGTGCAGTGCAATAACTCATAAACATTGCATTATCACAAAAGCAACAGCACAATAGGGATGGCAAAGAGTATCGGTTTCACAAGCACCGGTTAAATAGAGGCTCCAAATGTAAGAAAATACTGACTGAGTGGCGGCGGGGAGATAAACACACACTTAAAAGCAGCACGTTGATACACTGTATCCGCTGTCAGAACAATTCACCTGCCGCCATCTCTCAGCGCCACCATTCATGGCCTCACCATCCCTTTTCTGCCAGTGCAAATTGACATGTCATCACTTGACTTTATTGATCAAACCTCAGGTGCAAAGTGGAGGCCCCCGCTGAACACCTTACCTAATTTTTTCTTTTTTTTTCAAGCATTTTAAAGCCTCACAGTTTCTTTAATGTGACGCTCTCTGTCTCTTTGGAGTTCAGCGTGGGTAAACACTAGGCTGAAAGCTGCAGCGGGCTCCTTTAGAAAAACACTACAAAACTTGCTTTAACTGTAGCTATCTGGCTTTCAGTGCCATACAAACACAGGGCTAATGTGATCCTGGCTAACCCCGGTGCCCACGGTGGTCACACTAGTGTTGTCTGCTGACAGCTTCTGTTAAGACTCTATTGTGTGGACATAGCCGTGGAAGACAAGAGGAGAGGTAGTTAAAAGCACAAAGGGGACATGGGTACACACTCCTCTCTTCTCTCTCTCATCACAGCTGCCTTTTCTTCTCGCTGCTGCTGTGTCGATCATCCTACATGAATGGGGATCCCCAGGCCTCCCCTCAGCTCCTGAGGACGGAGGGGAGTCTAGAGAGGGGGGTGGGGGCTCACCAAACTCCTGGACCTCCAAAGACAGGTGCAGTCCAAGATATGAGAGGCTCATAAAGGTGCTGACAGATAAGTTGCTCTGAGAGACTCTGGTTGGAGCTCAGCGGCTTCCTCAGTCGCTCCCGTCCCACCCGTCCCCTGGTCATTTGTCTCAGGGTAACTACTGGAGCAAAGGTGTTGTTGTGCCTTGTCGCTTTGCACACATTCAAAGCAAAGGGAAGAAAAATAACCATGTATCAAAGATGTGGCTGTTTCCTTCGTAGTGGTATTCAAGTCCAATAGGTAGGCGAGCTTTCTACTTTCACACGACAAGCTTTTGTCTTTACAAGATAAATTGAAATGCATGTTACTTTTGAGATCTCTTCATCCTAACCTAATATAATTCTCCTTGCTCAAAAAAATCAATTTCTGCCAATATACCCCCCTAGGTGCTACACACTATTTTGCCAAACAAAAAAACCCAAGGTAAATGAAAAAAAAATGTCCATGCAAATTCCAAATGTTTCAACAATATACGTGCATCTGTTGCTGGCTAGCTTACAGCTAGTGTCATGTTATGTAAAGTGAGAGACTTCTGCTAACTTGTGTTCTTTAGTTTGTTGGTTTAATTATATACTCCTGTGCGCTATAAAATCAAATATTCAGTTATATAAAATTAAAAATAACGATCATTTAATCAATGTATTTATTTAAGTGTGTCAGGTTTAAATTAGATTTACTTAAATTATCCAGTTATGATTTTCATAACTTATATTCATTTAGTTCAGTGTTGTGAAAAAAATATTATTTGACTAAAGGTCTAGCTGATAATTCACATAAGTTAAAAAATATTTTTTAAGAACCATTTTCAGCTTATTACCATTTTGGAGAATGTTTTGTCTCTTCTACATGTCTCAGATGAGTAACATGGGCACAATAAAACAATGCAAACTGTGTTGAGGTTAGGTTTCCACTTCGACTAGTCCCTGTGCTCTCTCTTGAAATCGGTTAAATGCTAAGTGCCAAATAATGCTGGTTTTGGTGTGACCTTCTAGTTGTGAGCTGCAACGCACAGGCATTAACCAGGTACCAAATGTGACATCAGTAACTGATGTTTTTATTGTAAGTATAAACTAAAAATGTCATACAGGTGCAATGTAAGCATATCAGTAATTATAACTTAAAAGTACATAGACAGAAATGGAAATTCAAAACTACTGACAGTTTAAAGTTATAGGTCAGTAAACAGAAGTGGGAACTCTAATTTGGACATAGAATTAAAACTTAAAATGTTATTGATCTTATTGAACTGTTGCTGTAACATTTTGAGTTTTCTCAACCATTACATATTTAAAGTGCATGTGGGAAAAGTTTGTATCATGAATGGTACAACCTTTGTACTTTGTAGCGAATTCTGTGCACCAAAATGTTTCATGTCCTGTTTTGGGAGACTTAATCAGGCTTTCCATATTAAAAAATGCTAAAAGTCACTGAGGTCACAGAGACAAAGGCCTTTATGAGGGGAGTGGAAGCCCTGTGTGCCAGGGATGACAGATGCCGAGACGTGATTGGCCTGTTCCTGCACGGATGGGATTCGCTGTCAACAGGTCCCAATTAGTCCAATCAAAGTGGAAGGAAATGGCACAGAAAGGATACTTTGTTAGTGCCACTGTTTGTGAAGCTGGAGGCAAAAACAAAACACAATCGCTCGTTCTTTCTTCCCACCACACTGGGTCACACCACATTCTATGGGGGCAAATTAACTTGGGATTTAGACTTGTTGTAGCATCGCTTTGTTGACACTTGCTGCAGCACGGGGACTACATTGTCACAGCCTTTAATGTTGCTGTTGATGTAAATATTGCCTTCTGCGTTGCTTTTGTGTTTCTGAATAGTATTCAATGACCAGAACTACTTCCTGACACAAATGCGTCATCGGGGGCCTTTTAGGATTGTGCACAAACACGGCAAAAATCTTACCAGCAGGCTGCAGTTTACATGAAAAGTTATTCATGTGAAAAATAAATGGGATCAGGGCAGCTTAGAAGAAGTATGCACCACATAAAACGGATGCTGAGTCATATTTGTAAAATAAAACCACGCACTGAAATTGTGAGAACAGTTTTGCAGGAAACAGACGATCACACATTGTAATGCCTTGAAAAATCTTAACAAAATCATTTGGAATATGGTTTAAAAATAGATGAAGTGTTAATTAATTTCATTGTTGGATTAGAATTAAATGTTCTGATCTTCTGAACAGTAATATTCTAATGTGATGTGAGGAAATCTAATATCAAGTTGGATTCATCTGAGCATATACCCATCCTAGGGCCTTGACCTAACTAACTAATCAGCCAGCGCTTAGTGAGTGATGGGACATTGACCCTTGACCTGAGGAAGTCATTTAGAAGGAGAGGCACTGAAGGTCTGATTCATAGTCAGAATATCAGTGGAGGCTTGATACCAGGAACGGCTAAGGTGAGGATAGACAGGTAATTGGGGAGGTGGAGCGGGGATGTCTTCTTTCTCTGGACCTGTTACTCCCTCCTTTGTATATTATAGATGTAGATGAAGCTGTTTCTGGATCAGTGTATAATAGTGCAATTTAAGAGTTACATACCAAAAGACTAAACACCAATTTAGAGAAAAAGTTTTAAGCACAGTTGTTAAGTCTTAAACTTTGCTCCCATGCAGGTTTAGATTAATACCAGTCTAATTATTCAGAGCTTTGCTAAAAAAACATCTGAAATGCCATTATGAGTCATAAAAAAGTAAATAGACAACTTGACTAACGTCTCATCAATGCAAAATCCATCCAATGTACGTTTTCACATCTATTGATGTGATCTCACTGGATTCTCAGACAAAGAGAAATGTGTTCTTTTCAGAAGACTTCTCTACCCGGTTTTGGTTTGTAATTCTTGGTGTAGAGACACAGGGATTGGTGTGGATATGGTTAGGAGGTCCTGTACTATTTTATATGGCATATTATTTTTGGGCTGTCTGGGCCCTTTAAAACCCTCCCACTAATATTATTACAGACATCCTATTGGAGTGTATTGTTGTGAATGGCCAGAGGAGCAGACGGATGTCAGCCTCCCATGGCCTGATCCTGGATTCCTCAGAAAATGGTTTTTCCACCCTACATTTCTACCATGACACATACTGATGTTTTTTCCATTGGGTTATGGTTAACAGTCTACTGCCAGATCACAAATGCTTTTTTCTTTGCTCTTTCGATCACTCAGTGTTTGAATGACCATTCCTGGAAAATATCCTAAGAAAATAATATATTTAATATTTCCAGCAGATAGCATATATAACAATATTATCTATGATAGGAAATAAAGTGCCACCTTATGGAAAAATGTTAACACCATGCTGATTATACTGACTATGATCTCTGCAAATACACCAGAGAGGATCTCTCCCAAATAAAAATCAGGCTTACTCCATTACAGGGGTACATGTCTGTTGAAGTCCACTGCTGCTCAAAAATGTATTTGGCTTGTTTTACTTCACTTTTGAGCTTCATTGAGCAAAATTATGTATATGCAGAGGAGGGAAGTTTCTCTGTGCTCACCTTAAGTCTGATTAACATTTGTATCTGCGGTCAGTTTTTGTGACATCATACCCATAGAAGCCAGTCAAGGTCCAGTATGTAACCTACACAAGTATGATATGAAAACTTGAAACTTCAGGTAAAGTAGGGGACATCTTGTGTCCAGCAGTTACATTTTTTAAATCAACAATATTTGAATATTCATAAATTATCTATTTTTCAGTGAGGGAGAGTAGATTTTTTTAAGAGCAGAGTATCTTTAAAACATGTCTGACACTCATCATCATCAGATTGTCAGATACATTTCTCCTCGGAATAAATTAAAATATTAAAATAAACCATTAGTCAATTATTTCACAGAGCACGACCCTCTGTGATTTGTCATTTTGCGATCATTGAGGGCAACTGAATTTACAAAAATAACTTTCCCCTTTTGATGGACCACTTTGCAAATACGTTTAGTCTCAAGAGCTCGTAAAAGCCTAAAAGAAAAAGTAGACATTATTATGAAGTGCCAGTCACTGGTTTCAGTCGTGCTATCTAACTGTAAGGGGATACACAGAGCTTGGAGGTTATTTTAGGGTTCACAGTCACATCTAAGGACCTCAAGGATCTCTGTTTTTTTCCTTTGGTCCGTCTGAAGTACGGCACTGAAGAATCTCTTTAAGATCAAAGCCTGGAGATCAAACACACTGCATCCATAGGAAGAAGGAACAGTCATATGGATCTCAATCACTGTCTGTCCCAAAAAAACAGCATGCCAAGAGAAGCAGCTGAGTGCTATATGTAACAAGACCCACAGGTACTGCTGTCTGCACTGCAAGGACTCTGGTACAGGACCACAAGACGGCCCAATGAGCCCCGGCCCCTGTACTTTAGGTTCCCATGGCTGTTAATCAGCAGCCCTGTGGGGTCCAGTCATGACTGGTGAGGCACCTGTCATCCCTCAACCAAGTTGCCACAAAAAATGTTGGCAATGTATGTTTCTGTAAACCGCAGGATACATTGAATGTCGACTTTCCTGAACCAAAAATAAATTTTCATAAATACCTTTCAAATCAGCCTTGTGTCCCGCTTGCACAAACGCACAATGTCACAAGGTCAAGGTTAGAAAAACGATCTTAGTTTGTGATAAAATAGTATCATAATGATGTAACCTAACTAGGGAAATATATTCCAACTACACTTATTACTCTTTTCTCACAAGGCCTTTGCTACGCAAAGATAAGCAACAGGAATAACAACGTTATGTAACAAGTATAAAACATTAACTTTTGGCTTCACAAAGAAAATGAACAGCGGTGTCCTGAGTTTGTTTGACCCATCCATCAACCCTCCCATCCGCCCTTAGCAGACTCTCATGGGATTTGTACTACATCACATGCTGTTACTGTCCATTATTGCCGTGGTAAGTTTTCATTTTAGTTAGTTGAAAGCCAGGTACGTCAATTCAACTGCTCAAGGGCCCCAAAACCAAGGCTTTCAACAGGACCAGGGTAAGACCAGGACCAGGACCAAAACTGGGGTGTCCATAGAGCCTGCCAGAGGATAAAAAGGAATGTGGGATAGGACTATTAAATATCAATGGCCTTCATCTCATGGCACCAAGGGTCAACTCCATACACATTTTTTCTCCCCTTTTCCAAAACATTAAGCCCAAGGCATCTACTGCTATAGGCCGAACACACAGTCTTACATAACCAGGCAGAAATGTTTAAGGGCCCTCTGAGATTTCCCCTTAAGAGAAGTCTGAGAAAGCACAGGACTATATGTCATGTTATATGGAGCATAGGAGGGACTGGTCTTTCATTTGGGTTGGTAAAAAATGACTTGTGACCAGTAGTAAAGGATACTTCATTCTGAGGATTAAAAGGACAGACCATGTTCTCCCTAGATTTAGGTTAAAATACAAGACTGTCCTCACCAGAAAACCCACAATACTGGCTGCTTGGTTCAAACGCTTACAACAACCGATGATTATGTTTTCATGCCAAGTGACCCGTTGTGGTACTTCAAATAACCTCTTGCAGAAGCAAGAATGAAAGTAGCTTGACATTGTTATAGTGCAGCAAAATCGCCAGGCTTTGACTTTGATACCAGAGAAAGTGTTTTGCATCCCATTTAGTCTCAAGTATTCTCATGGGTATAGATAGATAACCAAAAAATAAAATAATAAAAATGACAAAGCTTTAAAATGAACAAGGAAAATTCACAGCTATTGAGTTGTTTTTACCAGTAATGGTTATTGGAATAAAAGGTAGGCATAAACTATTCACTGTTCATTGTTTTGGTAAAGCTTCCTGAGAAGATTTCTTCCTCTGCTGCTTCGGTCATGAAGTCTCAGAGATTCAGGAGAACTCAGATGCATTAGTTGAGAAGTGAGTTTTTTATTTGTTTACCCTAACATAAATTAGGCGCATTATCATCACCTGGTTTAAAGCGAATAAACTGGTTGCATTGTTTTGTCAGAAGTTGCTGCTATAGGCTACGTATGGCTATAATTGGTTTAAGGTTACATACTCGAAACAAAACAAATCGCCTTGGCCTTCTAACCATGGACAAGGCTGTGAGTTGAATATTTGCAAATGTGTTTCCATGACCCATTTAGCACATTAACTCTTGATCGACAAAGACAAAAAAAACACATCAAGCCTGAAAATATATTTTTGCTCAATCGAGGAAGTTTTGCCCTTTCCATAGAGCTTTTCTAATGTATTACTTATGGCTAGTCTCTCACGTCTCTTACCTCTGGGCTCCCTCCACCACTGAAGGCATTTTTACAGGTGGAGGAAGTCAAGATATCTCTATCCTGAAGCTACATTCCTCCTGTTAGTCTGACTGACTGATCTGTTGCAAAGAGACCTTTGATGCTTAAGGTGATGCACCAACCGGCTTCCTCCGTTTGAACAGTCAGGATAGGACCAAACACAACCACCTGCCAGTCAGACATAATTTAGTAGAAGAGCCTATCAGGCCTGAAGCAGGGGGAGCTCCCAGCGCTCAGCATACCTGTCCAGCACTGATTGAAATAAAGTGAATGTCTGAAGGGCTGAATGGCCCTGACAGAGCTATGAAACAGCAGGGAGGTATAGTCACATATACACAGCCCATGTTTGTGCAAGTGTGTCTGAGAGAGTTGGATGTGGGCTGTTAAGTGTCTACTGCAGCGAACGACACACCTTCCCAGACTTAATAAGTCCCAGCATGCATCTAAAGCAGCAACACCTCTGTTTTTCTTCCAGCAGCGTTCAGTCCACACTGACAGGGCTTCCCTTCACCAGCCAGCCGGCCACAATATACACAGCAGACACAAATACAAATGGATATACTAGAGGCTGGTGAGTTATGGGATGGTAGTCATTGATGGAGAATAAAATATATTTCTTTATTGTACTTTCTAAGTTAAATGTAGCTTATCTGCACATAAATTACCTTTTAATTCTCTCAAACAGCTCTGTTGTTCTCTTCTACATTTCTGGTTAAAGGTCCCATGGGTACTCTAGTATATAATTTATGGTCAAACAAAAACTGTTGAGACAAGGACTTATGGCCTGTGAATTGTTTGTGTTAGCTGCCCCATAAAGGGCATCACCATGTCAGCTAGTAAAGTGAAGACAGCTCATGTAAATATGAGTGTGTGTGTGTGTTGTACTTGGGTAATCAGCTGCAGTCCATATGGGCAGCATTTTTGTTCAACTCTTGCTACACCTCTGACCTTACACTGGACTGAGAAAGATAGATATATAATGAGAAAAATTACCAAAGAAAATAATGACTTCTGGCTTTTAGAGTAATCAACAAGACACTGTTCTGGTACAATAAATGCAATATAATCCACCCAGGGAGCTGCAGCATATAAGAAGGTATTAATGAGAGAAAACATTTTCTCAAAAGAGCTTTTGAGCTAAAGATGAAAGACATTATGTAAAAAAAAATGTATGTCACTGTTCATACAGTTTGACAAATAGCTTTAGCAGAAAGCAAAAAGATCAATGCTCAAAAAAATGAGCATTGATCCAGGATTTAGCAGAATTGTAAGATACGGATGTTCTTGCCGGGTCATATGTTTGGAATACAGTGGAAGCTCACGAAAAAAGCTAGTAAGAAGACTTTGAGGTGTTTTGTCAAACTGTAGTATCCAAGGTCAAAAATAAAACTTCATGCTAAACTTTAAGCCAACATGGATTAGAAATCCTCAAAATAATAATAAATCATAAGCATGTGGACAGTCCCATCTCTACCACAAGTAAGGAAACACCAGTTCAGGAACAATTGAAATCTTGGAAAAAAGCTAATAAGTGGACATTGACTAACGATTGGTTTGTTAAACTTTTATTTCAAAAGGTCAATAATTAACAACTATGCAGTTTTTTGATGATGATAAACACACAATTCAAAGTATGGTCTGCAAATGCTGTTAGTTTGAAAGCACCTACTCTAGAATCGTGTCCTCTAAAGTCTATTAAAGTGTCCTGTAGTTTGATAGGCAGAATATGAAGCCAACAATGACGGTAGCCATACTGAGGGCTCATTTCCCACAGTGGCCACCCACACTTAAAATATATTTACAGTCAGAGCTCTAGATAGAAGCACTCACCAAATGGCATTATGGATGTTATGAGCAAGACACCTTCCCCTGTGTCATTATAAACACAATTAACATGCTAAACTATCTTTGTTATTCTCATAAATGCTCTAATGGAAAATGAACCACCAAAGTCCAATCTGCAGACTTACTATAAAATCTGTAATCGCTGCTAACTGTGAGGTAATTCAACGCCTCCATTGAAATATGGACGATGACTTAACACCATCTGGGACAACAGCGTGTTTTAGCTTGATTCCCAGGCTGTTTTTAGATGTGTTATGCTTGTGGGCATCAGTCATAATGCCAAGGTCATGGCTTCTAGATGGCTTTTCCACTATTAGACCTCATTATAGCTCATTAGGCCTCAGCTGCTTGTCTCTTCACCCCTCATAACAAGCTTGCACACACACATTCATACACATATAAGCCCTGATCCGGATGGACAGATGGACAGTTACACATGCACACACGTACAAATACAAACACAAATACAGCAGCCCCCGGTAAAACACACCCACACCATGCCAAATGGCAAATAGCGGAGGTTGAGTGTTCTTAGAAACTGGTGTTTGGTAAACGGAGAAGGCTGGGAGTCAAAGAGCGGAGTGGGTGAGTGCAGCAGGTGGTTCGGTTTCGGGTCCCACTGGGTGCATTCCCTCACTCTAAACCACAGGCCAAGGTACCACGGCTGTCTGGAAAACAAGATCATCAACAGCTCCTGACACCCTGCTCCTGGGCTGGGAGCAGGGGGCCAGTGGGGGAGAGCTATGGGGGCTGCCAAAGACCTGTCACGGCACAGTCAGGCTTTTTCTGTCCCATCTCTCCGAGTAGCACAGTTCTCCATCAGAGCTGAAACTTCTCTGCATGGGGTTCTGGCATCTGCCATTAAAAACACCAACTAAACTTCATCTGCTTTCAAGACATTTAGTGAAGACCAATTGCAGAGCAACGCAGGTTTCTGGGAATGTAATATTGCCTAAGTTAATTCTGGCTCCTAATGAGAACCGAAGAAACAGCAGAATAAGATAATAAGATATCAGAACTACAGTCAGGCTTGACAAATCTGTAGGGCAAACATAACAGATCATTTACAACTTTTGTTAACTATCAGTAATACCAATATTCCTCAAGTTTATTGGTCTTACATTTGCATTGGAGATCAGAGAATGTGAAGACAGCTCTAAAAAGTAGTCCGATGCGGGGAAAAAACACAAACAGTAATATGATTATACAGATTTTAACACACTTTCAGGTTAGTCAAACCTTTATGGAAGAGAAAATTTAAGTAGATTGTAGAATTATTTACTAAACAGACACAGTTGTGTCTCTACAGCTCAGATTATAGACAGCAATTCAGGTGCACTTATTTTGGGTATCACCTCTATATAACCTGCCAAAACATCTGACCATGTGTTTGTTGTCTCAACTGACTTTGTTGTAGTACAATGTGAGTACAATCATATTATAATTTATAGAAACATAAAACCCAAATTGTAATGAAGGAAAATCATTCTTTAACATTAACAAACATGCTTTGGGAAGGTTCATACTGTATTAAAGCTGTGTGAGAACATTTAATACAGTCATATCAGTTTTTAAGTTAACTTATTTGACTCTACTGAATTTGTAAAATTAGACCATGTAGGAGAGCTGGTCAGGTTTAGACCAGGCTAAGATAAGCTTAGAGGTTAGGCTAATAGTTAGATGTTGTGTGAACAACACTGTTTCACCTCTTGCTGAGGGCTGACACCAGTACTGACCTACATACATGTACATCCTGACAGCTAAATGCTACATCACGCCCCTATTTGCCACTAAGACAGGAGAAGGTGGTGCAGCTTCTTAGGCAGGGAGGGTGTGGTGGGTTTGACAAGTTCATGGGTCAGTGGTGTTGATGTCCTCCCCTGCTGGCAGCCATGTGCTGAGGTGTATCGGCCAGGAACGGGATGCTGAGAGGATAGGGAGAACACCGCAGGAGGGGGACTTTTACTGGAGGAAAGGCTGTTACAGTCAGTTAAACTGCAAGATGATAACAGCGGGAGATAAAGCAACATTAGCAATCGTGCCTGTCTTCAGGAAAAAGGAAGCTAAGAATGATTCAACTCTGCATCTTGGAAATATTTAAGGATGAGGCGTACTTTAAGGAATTAAAGAATACGGTAATTTTAGGTGAGAATGAAGGGATCAGTGAACTCTTAATGAGATAAGAAAATATGGTCTGTTTGTGAAATTAATTCACAATAAAAGGACAGTAAACTGAATAGCTGTATTAGCAGTGCATGCCTGTCTTTGTGTTGGGATAAAGAATATCTTAATGTTAAGGATGTTTTGGGGCATAGCCCACTAGTTGTGAGCATGACTAGTCTGTTCAGTTGGGTCAAATAGAGGATTGTTGTACTTTAGGATGGTTTGTAGTGTGCTGGAAAATGGATCAGCATGCAGGCATTGATTTTTCAAGAAAAATAAAATTGATTCAGAAACATAAACAACTTCTAAATGTTTATCACTGAGGGTCCTTTGCAGAAAATTGATGAGAAAAAAAAACCTTCCAGTACACAAAACCCTGGCCTTCCTACATATTCCTTGAGAGTGCAAAAAAACACAGGCCAACCAGTATGCTGTTTTCCTTAGACCTTTAATACTCTGTCACCTGCTGCTTTTGGCCAATCAGGGTGGATATCTGGGATGAGTGCCATTTTAACCCAGGTGGCATCTATCTCCCCTCGTTTGGAGCCAATTGGTGGTCACATGTACTTTGGCAAAAGATACAATTTTAGATCAAATATACACTCTTAAGAGGCATAGTTAAATATAAGCAAAAGTAGAGGAAGAAGTAAACTTTCCCTTCTTTGGAACTTACTAACATTATAACAGGAGAAATTACCCATAAAGACATTTTAAAGGGGAAGCACACTTCCTCCTCCTCGAGGGTCAGACAGGTCAGGGAATTAAAATCCTCCTACGGAAAAAACGGTGTGAGCAGAAAAATTTAACAAGTGGAAAATCATTTCTCAAACATCACAACTTCCCAACTCATATAAATGATCAACAAATGAGCAAGAGCATTGTGCACCTTCCTCTCAGCAAGTATCCCAACATTGAATCAAGGAAATGATATCTTGTGAGTGAAAATAACAGGCTCCATGACTTTAGAGTGAGTACTGAAAATAAAAATGGAGAATTTAACATGTAGCAAACAAGACCCATCTAATTCCCACAGTGAGCATATGGGATACAAATTGCCTACATTGTGAACATATTGACTGGCTGCCTTCTCCGTCTGCTTCTCTAACACCTGCGGTGGTTACAGATGCCAGCTAGCTCATCCTATAGAGCTACATGCTGCTTCAACGTTTACATCTTATAATGATATAATCAAGATAATGGACATCTTATGGTTGGGAATATAAATCAATTTGCCTTGCTTTAGGAAGCCAAAACATGACTCATTATCAAAATATGGTGTTGAAGAAAAAAATGTAATCAAATTCCACTCACATTAATCCACCTCAATGGATTCTGCATACAGTGAGGGAACTCAGTTTATTAGTCCAACAATTAATGTGTTTTTTTCCCCCAAAATGCTATTGACAAGTACAGCTGTTGTTTCCTATTTCCTAAAGGAATGTGTGTTTTGCTTAAGAACATGTGCTCGTAAACCACACTTGTAGGTTCAGGTTCAACTACAGTAATCTCATCCTCTCTTCTTTTGTGATCTGCACTAGGTGGCAAATGGCAAGACGTTTGTTGTGTAAGAAAGCGGGGGAATATTAATCTGTGTGTGTGTGTGTGTGTGCGCACTTACATAGTTGTATAGATTGATATCACCTACATACAACCCAAGTATTGTACATCTCTGTTCCATCTCCCTTTCCGTCGCTGTGGAGTATCAGATATGGGCCCCGGACTATTTATGAAGCTACAATGGTGCTGTCAGGGGGGCTGAGATAAATGAAGCCTCATTCTGTGGCTGGGAGGCTTTGAAGGCTCGCCTCTCCTGCTGCACATGTTCCCTCAGACTGATGCTGTTGACCCCGGGCTATACAACGCTGTCCTATACACTGCCTGGCCATAACTCAGCTCACTAAGAGTTTAGGTCCTGCAGGAATTCAGCAAAAGTTGATAACATAACTTTATAGGTCTATTTACAAGATCCTTTGATATGATATGGGTTTTTTTTTTGGCACAGACCGTTGCTGGGTACTTTGATGTTTTTTGGGTGATATGCTGTTGATAAAGTTTATCTCTGCAACCATTGCTCTTTTCTGCTAGGCCATGGTGGCAACCACTGTTTATACTAACTAATTAATGTTTGAAAGAACCGAATAACAAGATTAAGAAAGAACAGAGGAAGAAAAATGCTGCAAGTGATAGTAGAAAGTAGATACTAAGATAAGACAGATTAACAAAGATCCGTGATACACTGAGGGGGAGATGATTGCTATCTGTGTGAACTATCTCAACATCATATCAGGTGGATTATTCAAAGGTGAGATGCTGGAATGTCCTCTTCACACGTTGGGTTTGATCACCACAGTCTCTAATTCACTGTCCTGAGTGTAGCTAACATTAGGAAGTGACCAGTTACATGATACCAGTACAGTGTCTTACTATAAATCATAGGTGCTTGTGCCCAAGGGATGACCACACAATGCCCGACATGCCGTGAACTCTCCCCCTCTCTGTGAACTCGCCCCCAGGTAGCCATATCAGATGTTGCTCGTCCCATAGGAACACACAATGGTCCATATTAGCTGTCACTGTCAGCACGTCAGCTCATCGGTGAAGGATGGCAAATTTAGAAAAGAGACACGTTGTACTTCGCACTCTGTGGAGGGAACTCTAAAGGTATTTTTGGAATTGTGTGACGGCTAACAATCACTTTGCCCAACAGGCCAACTGACAATAGCTTTCCAGAGGAACTTGGAACCCACGGTTGATTACTTCCTGGAAGTTAGTGTTTTATGGTGTAGAACATTGTGTAGATCCCTGAACACAACAACAATCTCATAAGTTGTTACAAATCCTCAGAGACTTATCGTTGACTTTACTTTCCCGTTCAACTTTTAGGAAGTGTTTTACCGACTTTCAACTCATTGTTTTGGCAAAAAATCTGTTGATGCAAATGCATCATTGTTAACACTTGATCCGCAAATGGATAAAATTTACCCACGGCCTTTTTTGGATTGCATGTAACTTTGTTTTAATAAAATATTCAAGTCCCCAAGTCTGGGATTTTTAACTAAGAGTTTGTTATAATAATAATAATAATAATAATAATAATAATAATAATAATAATAATAATAATAATAATAATAATAATAATAATAATTAAAATAAAGCGCTTTTCACAGACAGGGGTCACAAAGTGCTTAACAGCAGCGGAATTTCAGACCAGCAAGAAAACAAAAACAAATCAATAAAAACAAGACATAAAACATGAAAGCGTGTTAAGAAGGTACAGAAGACAGTCAATTTAAAAACGTATTGTTATGTAGCACCCCCTATTTTTTAAATTGTCTAGATTAAGTCAGATTTAAAAAATGGCCATTATAACAGCCAGTGAATTTACCCCTATAGACAATTACCATTCAATGTTGCTGTGCCAACTCCATTTGTATACTACTGTGCGTAACAGAGCTGCATCATAGTTCATAGGTTAACCTTCACCATGGACAAGAGGAAGAGATGAATCTAGGTCAGGCATTAGACCTGCCGACACAATGAGGTGAGGAGGTCACAACACTGAGCGATGTGTCCTAGGTTGATTGTTGACTTATGTTGTTAGAAGCATAAAGGGAATACAACTATATCATTCATTATAAAACCCTGTGTTGCAGAATAAAAGAGAAGAACAATGAAGGAGAAGAAGAAGGAAAAAAATGTACCTTATACCTCGTACCTTGAAATCAAAACATTAACGTGTAAATTTCAAACATTGGTGTGGGTTTTAGGAAAACAACGACCCCTGGCAGTTCTTTAAAAATCTTTTATTATTTTACACTATGGCTGCCCATTCAGTACCTGCTATTATTATCCAACCATATGTATTTTGCTGTGGCCTGTTGTTCCACATGAGGCATATTAGATCAAGAAAAAGTGCCTTCTAGACCTCCTTTTTGGTTTAAAATTAAATGAATACAAATAATTTCTGTCTCCATTTTTCTAATTTAGGGCTATAGAAAAAGAGCGAGGTATTTGCTAACTAATAACCTAATATTTCAATGGGGGGTATTTGTTGGGACAAGGCTCTGAACAGGTTGTTGAGTGTATAGCGTCAGCGAGTGGCATGTTTGGTGACAAGAAAAGATAGTGCGCCAACATCTCCCCGTCACGCTAGGTGTGAGTGATATTTCTTATCTTGTGAAAGTCCATGTTGAAAGATTCTCGTACACCTGCGGCCATGCAATTCAATTCAACACTTTGAAACTTTATTATTCACCGCTTGTACTAATGTTCCCGGTAAAGGGTAACCTCATACTCCTCTGCTCGGTTACAACTAAAGTTAGCTGCAGATGCATTTTCCAGATCCATGAAAGAAGTGATGTGCCATCTCCCTTGTTATGTGTGTGTGCTCATTCAACTCACGTGTTAAGTGCAAGTGTTTGAGTGTGTTTATGTGTGTGCGTGTGTGTGTGTGTGTGTGTGTGTGTGTGTGTGTGTGTGTGTGTGTGTGTGTGTGTGTGTGTGTGTGTGTGTGTGTGTGTGTGTGTGTGCAGCAGCTTAGCGGGTGTGAGATGGCTATCTCGGGCCATACATCAGGCCTGGTGTAGCAGTGGGCCCGTGTAATTATCAGGTCTCAATGGGACGCTGTGTTATTTTTGCCCTGGGTGAGATGATTATCTGGCCCTGTCAGCAGCCACCTGGATGGATGAGCCTCGCTCCTCAGAGCACCGGGCTCACCTTCCCTCTGCGCCAAAGACAAAGTGGCCGACTTCTGCAGGCCACAGCTACCTCTGCTAATTTACAAGACAAATCCGCTTAACCAAAAGAGTGACACAGCCATGGCTGGGAGCAACTGATTAAGTACATAAAGTACATTTAGACTGATTGACCAATCAAACTTTTCATTCAAATTTACATATCAGTTTAACAACATAATCCGTCTTTGATTAGACTTCTGCAAAACTTTGTTTGAATATGTATTTATTTTAATCGATGAAATGTAGTTTGATTTTAATCAGAATTCATTACAATGCATATCATTAAATGAATTACAATAATTGTGATCATATCCCACATGAATAAATATGTTTATTAAATTTGATTTTTTTCAAGTTTAATCAAATTCAAAACCATTTTTAATACCATTGATATAGTACTATTACTTATAGGGTTGTTGGTCGTTTGTTGGTCTACGGTGTTGCAGATTGTTTACTTTGAGAGGAGAATCATGGGATAGACTGAATACAAGCCAAACACAACATATAGCTAATATAATTAAATTGCAGAAAACATATTGTAAAATGTTGACTAGTAATGCAAATATAGTGACCACATTAGAGAGGACAAATTTAAATTGTTTGTCAATCTATTCAATATGTATTGGATGGTTGTTATTGGACAGTAAATGTTGGAATAACTGAACCTTGAAACTTTTGAAATTAGGACTGTGAGTGTATTTTACTGAGACGTCTTAGAGCTAGAGTTAAAATGGCAAATAGCAAAACACTGACTACATTTGGAACTATGATAACTGCTTAAAATCTGACCTCAGCTGTGGGTGCTCTATGACAAAAGGATCATTTTAAATGTCTATTGTCTTGTCATATTCTATTATGTCAAACCATTACATTGTTTTCTTTCTGTCTGGATTTTAATGGATTTCCTTTTCAATGGAGCCTCCAAACCTGCTTGTGTATGAAACCCGAAGAAGAATATAACTGCTCTCATCAGCCTCAAACTACAGTTTTGCTGGTGTGGGTGATCACTTTTGTTTATGAGTCTTTACACAGCAATATCACTGAAGTGTATTCTGCTGCCGGCCCATAATCATTTTTCACTGCTGAGTGTCTTTGTTGTGGTTTATACAAACACTGGGGGGAATTTAGGAAGTGTTCTGAAATTAATCTGCCTCTAAGCTCTGTGAAATATCTGTTAATGGATGACACAAACACACAGAAATACACATTAAGACAAATATACAAACACGCACAAGTACATGCACACTGTATCTGTATGCAGTCAGCTGTGGCCTTCTGTGCCTGCGGGCTGTTTCCTATTATTTTTCACCCTGCAGTTTACCGGTGAACATGGATTTATTTGGTCCAGTGATCAAAAGATTAAAAGCTCCTAGCCTAGTTTGTGTTTGGGACAGAGTTTAAGTGTGAACAAAAGCTTAAGGGAACATTTTGATAAAAAAAATACAAACCTGACAACAACATTGTTTGATGGTTATCCTGCTTGTGGCACAAGGGTTTGATATGTCTCTCAGCACCAAAACAGTAGCCTTTTTATGATTGGCCTTATCCTCGACCAAAGCCCTTTCCTACAATTTCTCCCAAGCTGTGTGGAAAGGTTACCTTTATGTTTACCACATTATGCAGTACAGGGGATCTGAAATAAACTATTCCCCTGTGCATCTCCCAACACAGATGTTTTGTTGATAATGTTTAATGTTGAACAAAGGGGAGGGGATAAAGAATGCCTCGATTGGGTTTCCATTTGTGGAGACAGACATTTATTGCTTTAAAGACAAATGAAAAAGGAAATTGAAAACAACACTTTTATTGCAGTGCTGATATTATTTACTTGTAACATAGCAACAACTCAGCATTCAAGAAAAACAAAAAAAAATGTCTTGATATTTTTGTTTTGACTAGACTAGCACTAACGCTCTTACATCATCGTGCTGCTTCTACATTTGGAACCTGCTTAAAATTCTAACTGTGTTTTCAGACAGAACAGAAGGAGAATTTGAGAGGCTGCATGATTGCATTCAAAGTCAATGTAAAGACGTAATTAAATGTGATTTGACAGACAAGTCAAAAACAGCTAACTTTCAGTTGGCATACTGGCTGTTTGGGGCAAATTAACACAGCTGGTACAGCATTCAAAATTATGCAGATGACACAAGGCTTTCTGTTTTAGAACATAGTACACAACTAAGAGTCTAGAACCACATTAGCACTCATGCTGTTGCCTACGTATACAGCAGTGCTGATGTTTATCTGGTGCTTGCCAAATTCACCATATAGTTTAATGTGTTAGGATGCTAACGTTTTACATAAGCGCTTAACACAAAATACAGCTTAGGTTAATAAGGAATGGAGTTTTTTGTTTGGTATTTTGTCATAAACAAAAGTGGATAGGACAAATTGAAAATTGCTAAATTAAGCTGTTATGGTTCATTCAGAGGTGGTCTTAAAATTACTAAGTGGACCAAATTTCATGGAAGTTGAATCCATCCAATTGTCGTTTGTGAGATATTTCACTAATAAACTAAAATATCAACCTGTCAACTGCTGATTTAAATGGATGTAATCCCATAACGGCATGATTTATTATTTGACATCACTTTTGCCTCGTGCAGTTCAAAGGCTGAAATCAAAGGGAGGATCATAAGTAAGTGTTACAAAAGCAGTTTGTTTGTAATGTGCAACAGTGCAGTGCATACTTTGAGATAGTATCAGCAATTTGCTTAATCTTCTTCTATGATGCAGTGTCAGAAATTAATCCTCCTTCTTTAACTTCAGACCGCACAAATATCTCATCATGAAAACTCATAAAAGATCAAACAAGATTAGTGTGAATGACATATCTTCTACTTGTCTTGAGCCTTCTTTCATTTTAAATCTGCTTTGGATGACAAGAGACATCTGCTGCTGAAGTAACATCTTATGAAAAATAAATGCATCAAGTATCCAGATGAACAAAAAACAACAACAGTTTATTAAAGGGTTTTCTTAACCTAATTAGTTACATATAGTTTGTATATGTGCACACACTGCAAAATGTGTGCCATCCCTCTTCTTTTGTTGTGTAACTGAGACAAACTGAGTGCTACAGTGACACTCACTATTGTTGCATTTCTTAGCTTTTAACCACTCCATTAGGCCCAGATAACCTCTGCCTGGTGGACCCTAGCATCTTAAAACCCTGTGACCCCGCCCTTGACCTATGACCCGCCCCCCTCCCCCCCTCGGTCCAAGAAGAGACTGCAGAGAAGAAGTGGTGCTCTCCCAGTGCCTCAGGGAGCTAGAGTTACTGGGGCATGTGGATTCATTAACAAATATCTGTCTGTTTGCTGCAGTAATGAGTAAGGCAGCAATTTAAAGTTGAGTGAACAGCCGCCTGGAATCCAAACTAGGGGGACTGGCTGCTGGTGTCAATCAAAAGTCGAGGTTCACCAACAGGGCATCTCCAGTCTACCTACTTCCATCACCACTAATAACATAGTCATGGGCAGGGCTGTAGTAGTTGCCTCCCGTCTCTTTTTTTTTGAAGTCTTGCACTCATGCCATGTTGGACTCGTCTTGGGCTCGGCATTTGAGAGCTGATCATTCCTGGCTACTGATTTAGGATCAGTTGTCAGATCGTCACACAACGTTGCCAGGTCCAACTAACACAGCATTTCTCCTAAATGGAGAATTCAACAGTGCCGCAACACCACTGTTAAAAGAATGAAAGAAACACCTGCTGAATGTAACTCAAGTTCTATGAGTGCAAGAAATATAAAGAGAGGAAGATGGTCCCTGGATGATAAATGTGACTAGATAGTCATAGTTTGTAAAATGCAGCGCAGTGACGATACAGACATTTTATACATCGGACTTCAGTCTGCAGTGTAATTAACTGTAGTTAATTTAAACATTTACGCTTTAGTGGAGAGCAAGGTAGTTCTCCAATCAGAGGGTCGGTGGATCGATACCCGGCTTCGGCAGTCGATGTGTCCTTGGGCAAGACACTTAACCCCAAGTTGCTCCCGAAGGCTTGCCATCGGTGTGGACTGGATGATGAATGTTAGTTAGAGTCTGATGGTGGCACCTTGCATGGTAGCCTGTCATCAGTGTGTGAATGGGTGAATGATATGTAATATACTACTGATTGTAAGTCGCTTTGGATAAAAGCGTCTGCTAAATGACTGTAATGTAATGTAATGTAATTACCCTGCTTGTGGGCACATTGGGGGGATTCCAGGGTAAAAATGTCTGTAGCACATACATGATTCAACCTAAATTCTATGCATTGATTAGTTTGATGTTAGGAGAATGAATATTATCTGAAGAAAAATTATTTCTGTCAATCCTAACTCCTTAACACTATATTAGCATAGGAAAGAAACTATTGCCTATTATGGTCTGGGATAGGAATCTTCTTGCTCTGGACTTGGTCTTGACTTGGTTTTGACTGTATTTGGACTTGATCTTGACTCGGACTACAGGTATCTGGCTCTCTGACTCCATTAATTTGGTCTTGACTACAGTCCTGGTCATGGGTTTCGGTGTTCAAGTAAAAATAATAGAAATAGAAGAGTGATAAGCCTTCACAGATGAATGAGAGGTCAGGAGAAAGAGAAGAGACACATGGGACTCTTACACCCCCTTCTGGTCAGGGATAGTAACAACAGGATTGTTGGAACAATAAATTAAATATCAGTATTAAAGCTTTCAGATGAAAGAGAATAAATGTGGGTCATTTGGCAGGGTTTTTCATTCCAGACCACAAACATCCCGCAGAGCAGTTTGGACCCAGTTGCCTTTTGTACTCAGCAGTTTATACAGTGGCCTGTTATATTGTGTGACTATATGGTGTCTGGATGCATAAATTAACTCAGATTTTGCAGCACTACACTGCATTGCACCGCATTCTGTCATCATATTGAGATCATTTAGAGCATGGTTAACAACTTTGACCAAAGAGTATTATCTTTCATGTTTAATATGAATACTTTGCAGAGGCCTGAAGTCATGAAATGAAGTGAACAGTAGGGCTGAAGAATGTAAAAAATGAAGACATTTATGAAGCAGAACTGTTTTTTTTCTGGTTTTAAAATATTGAAACATATAACTGCCACTTGGCAATAAAAATGTTTACTGTTCACATACATTTAGTCACACAAACATAATAAAAATGATTAGCCATACAGTGTGACCCTGAATTATGTTGTGCAACAGCTGCATTACATGTACTAATCATCCAATAGTGTTGTTCTGCAATGAAGTGAGGCCTGTTCAGTCCGTCAGCTGAGCTCAGGATGGGAAGCCAGAGTATTTCATCCCAGCACTGACAGACAGACGAGCAGGCAGATGGACAGAGTGATGGAAGGACTGATGGAGCACGGCGTTCAGTGAACCATCGAGTCAATCTCGCCTGGCTTTACAAATCCACCGATGCATGCTGGTGCTGATCTGGACCCCTGCTAGCTCGTGTCTAATTCTGTTGGCATGTAGATGTGTGTAGAAGCATATAGTCCCATTTGTGTTAAGTTTTAAGCGTGCACATGCATTACTGTGTGAGTGCATTTGTTGCTCGATTGCATATGTGTGCTTTTGCATTAATACATTTACATTTGTATTTGAGCTTGTACATGTACACGTATCTCTCAACATATCTCTCTATTTGTGTACCTATTGGCCTGCATGTGTCTTCAGATGTGCTGGTGCTCTATCTGATCAAAGCCCTGTTAAGCCTGGGGGAGCCTAGCATCCCCACACAGCCTTGGAGCTGCAGAAGAGGCCTTTGCAGAATAAGTGTAAACAGCTAAGGGCAACAAGTGTTCTGATCAGACAAACAGATAGCAGCTGTGAACAAGGACTTTGGCTCATAGCTTCCTATCAGATAAACTGGACATGTGGTGCTAGCAGGGAGGGTAATGCAACATAAAGCCCCAACTTTCCGGATTTCTATGGTTTATTTAGCGGAGCAGCTTGGCTTAGACAGAAATGTGTGTTGTTAATGTTCCCATAATCTGATGCAATAGATATAAAGTGATTAGTTTGAGGCTCATCTAGTGTGAAATTAATACATTTTGCAGTTTTTCTGTGGAAAACCTTAACCCCAGTTAAACCTTTTTTAGTCATGCAAGTGTTTGTTTTTTAAGTTATCTTTTGTTTAAAAAGTTGTGAAAAGCCCATTTTTCATGCACAAGGCACAGTGAAGTCTTTTAAAAATGCATGCAAATACATCAAAAATAGAACATGTGGATTGTCTCTTTGAAGTTGGTGTTGCTGTGCTCGTACTCAGTTTCATCCTATTTACACACTTAGAAACCTTTTTCTAAGCTGTATATGCCGGAACAGAGCTGCCAGACAGACAGGCAATCACACACAGCCACGGGGAATTGTGGAAAAATATAAGACAGGGAGAATAATCGACTCCATACAGGACCAGGAATTGATTTTGAAAAGGTTTTGCAGTAAGTTGGATTTAAATTCAACACGAGACATTAACTGCTGTTTTTTTGTTGTATAGTTCAGTTCAGGATTTTACAAAGAGCAACATCGCAACAATATACTGATGTATATGTGATCAATCCTTAAGGTACTTTAACTATATTTCCCGCAGTAATTCTTATTTCACCTTTAGAATGATGGCATCCTATACACATGTCTTTTATCCAGGTAACTTCCATTTCGCTTTGTCATGCTACTGAATAGGAAAGAGGAGGAGAAGACTAATGAATCAACTTTATTATGTTGTCTTCACTCTCAATAATCTCTATTGTCATCATAAATCCCCAGCAGCCAAAGCCAAAACTATAAATCAAGCTTAGAGAAAGAACTACTGAGCCACTTGATTGATGCTCTTTGTTTTTTGTTTTTTTTAATTGAACAGTCTTCCATGATTTAATTGCTGATGGCTCCACTATGGCACGCTATACTTACGCATTAGTATTTTGAAACATGAGTACTTTTACTATGAATTATGGTGTGTTGTCCAACTGCTTCGGATTTTATGAGCCCATCAAATTTGCTGTTATCTGTTGTCATCAGGAGCATAGATTAAAGGTGGCATGGCCCCGCTATACATCCCAATTGGCTCAGTAGGCCGTTATCATCTATTGGTAAGCTGGATCACTGCAGTTACGTTCAAAAATGGCCGGTAGCAAACTTTAGTGGCAGTAGTAATTATGATGGGAGCAAAGGAGGAAGTCAGGTGACGTAGTATAAAGAGCGAACAAGTCAAAGAAACACAGGACTTTCATCAGAAAAACACTGTTCTTGTCCAAAAAATCAACACTTAGTCAACTTATTTTAAATTATGTATGTAAGTTAACTCACATATGATTTTTAACGTACTTAACTTGCATGACATAGCATACTGACGTACTTTACTTGCCTTATGATACAAATTTTCTTATTTTAACCCAAACCATGATCTTTTTATTAACCAAACCAAGTAGTTTTGTTTCAATTCACAATGTTTACCACGTGTTAATTGCTAGGACCATTTTACAACATGCTGGTAGGTACAGATCCGCCATTTGCTCCATTTGAATCATTGTAGTAGTAGTGATAACAATTTACAATGGTCATTTCACAGGCTGATAACATTTGAAACTGCTGTGTTGTCCTTGTAATATGTTTGTTTGACAATGATCATAATGCACAAACCTGCTGATGCAAGGTCCACGCTTGCATTTAACCCACAGGGCAAGTCATATCTTTTAAAACAATTATCACAAGGCAGGTCAGAGCAATTCAATGAGGCACATAAAATATATCATGTCATAATGCTTTGAGGAAGGCTCGTTGGGTTGCTGGTGTTGCAGTGCTGTTAGCTCAGAGATGAATGCTTAATGTCACAATAGGATACACACTCTGCATCAAACCTGCACTGTGAGTCACTGGCCGGGGCCTGGCCAAACTAAACCAAATATCTCATCTACAATGTAGAACACGCACACAGCCATAAACACGCTTCAAAACGCAGTGGGTCGTGGCCTGAAAAATGATTTTAACCATAACTGTAAGCGCTCTCTCTCTCTCTCTCTCTCTCTCTCTCTCTCTCTCTCTCTCTCTCTCTCTCTCTCTCTCTCTCTCTCTCTCTCGCCTGAGCATTTATTTATGTAGATTGGATAGAGTGGCGTATAATTATTCCAGCACTGCCAATTTCTTCTTTTATTTATTCTTCATTTCCTTTTGCTCTGCAGGGCCGAATATTGTCTCGGGATAGATGAGGGAAAACAAGAAGCACAGATCTATCTTTAGGCACACACTGGCCGCTTGTGCATGTATCTGATTACAGGTTTTAATTATTTGAAAGTTCCTTTACAGTGAAATGTCCTGGGGGTGACTTTAATAGCATTGAGTGTGCATTCCAGCTATTAATTATAGCTCTCACATCTAAATGTGGTCCCATTGGAATATAATGACAAGTGTGTGTTAATATGCGTGTGTTAATGTGTGTGCGTGCGGGATTGTGCATGTGCTTTTGATGCAGAATGTTGATCTTTGTTGTGTTGTTTTAAATGTACAAGCGTCAACTGCAGTGGAAGTCTGAGCATTACTGCATGTGTATTTTTCCATTTCCCCCCTTGCTTTTAAATAAGAGCAGTGCCACTGAGCTGTTTATTGGCTCAAGGTTTCTGCAGCGGTAATGATGCATGGAGAATGATGTGGGCTGAAGTGGAGACTGGGAGGCCTGCACACCCCGGCCTTTCTAAAGTTACAATCAACCCAAGCAAAAAGCCTCAAAGTCTGCTAAGGAAACCAAGTGTCTGTGAGTGTGTGTGAAGGAAATAATGCTTTTTTTTTATCCTTAAATGTCAAAATGTCTATAATTCTGGTTGACCTTCTTGAGTATAAAGCCAGATTGGTTTAATTCAGTGGGCTAAATTAAAGCTGTTAGACCCACTGAGGGAGTGAGAACAATAAGTTGGTGTTTTCACACTTGCATTGTGATTACATTTGAATGATGTTGTGACATTTAAAGAGCAGCAAAATATGGATTATTGCATATACGGAACAAAGGCTTTGGATCAAAAATGCATCATTTTGTTAGGATTTTTCTCCCTAAAATGAAGCAATGTCTACTTTTGTTATGGCCCTATTGTGGGAATTAGTTTTGAGCAGTTCAGACAGGAATTCTTCCTTCTCAGGTTTCTCATTTGAAGGATGTTGTGAGGCCAGGATAAGAATGCAGTATTTCACAAGAGAAAAGAAAAAAAATTAAATAAAGAAAAGTTTAGTTTTCTTTCTTATACCTTCAATCCTCTGGTGTCCACTCTGGTTCTTCATTGGACCCCTTGGTGGATCAGGACGTCTACGTTGGATTACACTGGTGTTGCATACAGTAACAGGATTTACCTTAAAAGTAATTTTCTTTTAGATATTAATCATGACAGGAAACTAATGTGTGCATGTGCATCCTAGATTGACTTTAAATTGAAAACCAATGGGATTTGAAAGCTGACACTAATACTAACTGACCAAAGGTTAAAAAAGATATTTTGTGCCATGCTATTATCATCCTAAATATTTAATTGATGCAATAATTGTATCTGTAACAACACCTGAAACAGTGTTCAGACCTCTCAAAACCAGACTAATGAAAAGTAAAGCAATGTATCCTTTGATGAGACCAGCTCCGTCCTTCATCAGCAACAACACCCCCTCCAAAAGAAAGAAGAAGTCCTCATTTGTCTCAGGGAAGGTGTGTGTGTTCTTGTTTGTCAGAGGACACGGGAAATGGCCTGAGATGTCGTTGGACACACAGGTGTGTTGGAGTTGAAAGCATTGGGTGTCCGAGTCTGTGGTGTGGGGCCCCTGATATGGTGGTGAAATGTAGCCTCGTTTAGCACAGCGAAGGGCCTGACATTAGAGAGGGTGATGACAGTAGCGGTTAGGAGGGTCAGCTGCACTTCAGCTAAAACAAGACAGGGAGAGATGATTGAATATGGAAACTCAACTCAACCCAAATATTCCAACTGTTATACTTGCTTACATATAAAAATGAAAATTAATTTGCAGAACAAATAATATGGGTTTGACATGATCAGTGTGATGGGAGGTTTTCTCTCTATGAGTATCAGCTCAAATTTGTCTTTATGGATCCTGAAATGTTCTCTGTTAACCACTGTTATATGGAAAGCAGACTCGGTTTGTCATTAATCGATTGCTTGTGATTATACTGAAGCTTTTTGTTATCGTTCACTTCTTTATTGTGACGCAATAGATCACCCTAATGGCTTAAACTTAAGGTAATGCTCACCATTTTTAACCTAAGAGTGTTAATAAAAAAATGTTTTGATAGATTCTATGACAGCATAAGCTGGCCATTGTTGGAGAAAAAAAAAAAAAAGAAATGTCTGCCATATATATATATATATATATATATATATATATTTTTTTTTTTTTTTTTTTTTTTTTTTTTTTTTTATATAATCCAGCAAAAAAACCCACCTCATCAGTATGTTGTTTCAGTTTCGTTTTAAATTCGGGCAACTGGTGAAAAGTGAATACATTATTTTTTTTGTTTGATTTGTTATAGCCGTGAGCTATCTTGGGCTGTCTCTGTTCCCACCCTTGGCTTTTTTATATATCAGTTTAGCATAAAAATGTAGATCTGATTAGGATTGGATTTGAAAGGATTATGTCCCTGACATCCCGGTTTTTAAGCTTGGCCTTTTATTACACCTGTCTCTTTAATCATAGACTATCGCATAATTGCAACCGATATACATGATTTTGTTCATCAATGAAAGGCAAATGACATGAATGTCCTTTACACTCTGACAGATCATCCTTCGGATTTGATTATGAATTCTCTTCATCGATAAGTATCATGATAATCCAAATTTCAACAGTTGATTATCATACATCTGATTATCAATAATGCGTCCAAAGAATTTCTTATAATCATTGGAGGTGATTTGGATCTCCAGTACATCTTGAAATTGCACTTAATTCGCTTTTTTGCTATCTGCACACACTCAGTATGCATGTTAATGTGAGTGTAACAGAGCTGTGAGGTTTCTTTATAAAGCAGACCCATATGGATGCTTCAGCAGCAGAACGACTGTCAGCAGATTCTCCAACAGTCACTCGAGGGTGGCAAGGTCATTCTTCCTGCTTGGTTAGGCACACGCACACGCACACACTCACACACAGGTACTCATTGTTCAGTCAGGCTGCTATCAACATTCATGCCCGGGGCTATGAATCCATTGGAGGGAGAAAGAGAGAGAGAGACTGAAAGTTAGAGAGGGCTCTTTAAAGTAAAGAGAGGTGAGCAGGTCTCCTTTTTCTGGTCAGGTTTGTTGGACAGGGAGTCGACCCCAACTGTCCAATGCATGAGTGGGCCAGGTGATGGGCCAGGGTGGTGGTGGTGTGTGGTGGGGGTCAGTGACAGCAGTGACTCATGAAAATGTTAATTGCCTAGTAGTGGTCACCAACAGGTCAACTAGAGACAACTTAATTGTGTCATTGCAGGACATCAACAGACAAAATTGAAAGGTTTATTTCATTATCCTTCCTTTAAGAACACACTGATAAACTAGAATATTAAGAATGAAATATTACAGGGACTGTGAGAGTTCATTATCAAACACACTGTAGGTAACCAAACAAAGAGGGATGGATTCCAAAAAATGTCAGATGTTCTCTATTCTAAGGGTTAAGAATACTCTACAGGAGTCAATTCAATAAGCTTCATTCACATAACAGATCATAAACCTTTATTGCCTTTATTGAGTAGTACTGGCATTTATTAACATTGACAGATGATTAGGGATTAGCAAACATACAATAATATGCAAATATCAACAATCAGTCGGAGCAGATTGTTTGGTGTCTGTTCTGAAGCCCTGGTGTGTGTGAGCAGAGCTTCAGGGCTAGCTGGCAGATAGGACTCTTATCTTTGTCCAACTCTTGGCACTGAGGGGCCTTCTGATAAGCACAGGAGTCTACAGATAGATAGCGGTTCAGTAAAGCTCTACTAAGAGATGTGCTGAAATAAATGCTAATCACATCATGCTGAAGTAATATCCTCATAATAAAAAGTACTGATGTTTAGCAGGTATAATGTTTGCCATGTTTTTCAATCTTAGTTAGGCATGTTAGCATGCTAACATTTTATAATTAGCAGTAATCAAAGTACAGCTGATGGGAATGTCATCAGTTCTACAGGTGATAAACCAAAGTGTTACATTGACCTGTTGAAAAGTCAAGAGATCAATAAGGTTATTACAAGGATGTGCTAAATGTCATCGCAATCTTTCCAATAGTGTTTTTTTCACTATTGGACAGATTGAAGCACAAATGACTGAGAAAATTAAGGCTTGTTCGAAAAGGCTTGTTAAAATCAAAGCCAAAAGGTTGGAATGCACATTGACACTCGTGTCTCTGTCCCTCTTTTATGCCCCAGATGTGATTCCTCCACCGGAACATAATTGAATACCATTTACCTGCATCAAAGGGCTTCCCCTCCACACAGCCGAGGCATGGGCCATGATTCAGTGACATGCAAATTGATTCCACGATAGGAGGAGATAATCTGTGTGAGAGAGAGGGGTTGAGGCTGTGATTAAGTCTGAGACATTGCGAGGGCGCCGCAATCAAATCTGGCCACGCAGATTCCTATCAGATAATAAGATGGATACTTAGAGAGACAGCGTCTGTCTCTCTGCATCTTTATTTCTCTCTCTTGTTCGACAATGCAACTCCTCTCCCAGAGTGGTTTTCTGATTGCTGCATCAACACGAGTATGAGAAGAGAAGTGGAGTGATAAACAGTATCTTCAATTTTCACAGTAGCCACCATCAAAACTGCACACAAACAGTACCCGTGTGGCTCAGATGGCCTACAGCATTGTGGGTTGAAATTGCTTTGATCCAGATAAGTGTAAGAATGGTGATGGCAATATGTTTGGATAGAAGCTTTCTTTATTATTGAGCAAATTCTATACTGTATTATCAAGTCTACAAAACACAGAGATGGACAGATTGATTTGATACAAACATGAGCAAATACTGGCAGAAGGTCAGTCTAAAAGTGATATACAGAAATAAATATAAAGTCATTCTTCATATAAAGCTTATTCTGACTGAGGCACTCTTACCCAAAAGCCCACACATGCACACCCACCCAAATGCACTCCTGGCCAGATGCAAACATACTGTCTGTACACAGACCCACACCGTTGTGCTTACTGTTATTTACTGCATCCCAGTGACAGGCTGTTTGCCTAACAACTAGACCTTGTTAACCCTAAGCCTATAAATTTTGAAATCATGTTGCTTTTGCTTCCTCTGGGTCAACTAAGCGTTGGCCTGCAGCATTGTGCTGGCCAAAGATTCTCAAATTCTTTTCTTCTTAATCTGCCAACTTTAAATTCACAATGAACCATTCTGTACTGCTGAATGATGTATGATGTATTTAAGGTGGAAGGCTCAAGAAAACAGCAACGTCTGCAGAGCTAGTTTGTCCGTGGTGCAGGTGCAAAAGGAGAAACTAAGTGAAAAACACCTCCATACAAAGTAAATAGTCAAGGGATTGAACAAAATGTGATTTTTAAATTTGACTCTGTTACTCCTCACTATTGTTTGATTGTAACATTGTTGATTAAATTAAGTTATTCAAAAAATACCAGTGTCAGCTAAATACCTAAAGTTCAATGTGTAAACGTCATGTAGAAGCTGCATTAATATATCTTGATTTAATGCTTGCTGAGCTCTCAGGTTAGGATAATCATCAGGACACATTATACCAGATGCTTTACTAATGGCCTAAGACTAAAAGCCCAGCAGTAAAAAAAAGATCTATTACAATGCAGCTGTTGCACAGAGTAAAGCTTTTCATTTTAGTTTTTTTTAGCTGACATTCTTAACCAGGCGGAGATCCACTCCTGGGCACTGTCCATATCGGTCTGTGAACCTCAGTTGAAAGAGGGTCTTTTTCCTTTTCCTTCTTCTTCTCTGCCACGTGAAGTGAATATGGATCTTGTATTAGACATGTATCAGTTTGTTCAATTGCAGCTACATGATGTAATTGATGAAACTGCACTAGTTGTGTACAGAGCTTGATTTGAATTACAGATCAGATCTCAAATAAATATGCATAAATAATAGTATTGATTTTAAAGTGGCAAAGCAAATTAAAATTGGATCACATGGCTACTTGTATGCAAATTTGTTGCTCGTAACTTTGGATCATTTTACTTTCAACAGATAACTTTGCTGTTACAGGTTGTAACTTAATTGACTCTCACGGTTCTTATTAGCATGATTATCGGTCGCAGCAGACAGCTTTTTTAAACCCACTGTTCGCTACCTGCCCAGCACCAAACAGCAGATAGGCAAAGTGAACATCTAGCCTGTGAACATAGTGGAGCATTTAGAAGCTAAAGAGCCAGTTGCCTTAGGAGTTGGCAAAGACCAAAAACAGAGCTAAATAGGGAGTGAATGTTGGATTTACATTCATCAGGTGGCCCCCTCCAAAATGAATGACAATGTTGCTCTATGCCTGCTGAAAGTGTAAATTGGCAACTGTTTGCTAACGTGTTCACCATATCAACTTAAATGATAATAATAGTGTGAGTTAAGTTTCAGTTACCTTCAAGTGGAAAAATGTTATTGCAGGTTTAATCAATTTTATGATTAACTTTAGAAGTCAGGGAAGTCAAATTTAAAGTTTCAATGAATAGTTTTACCCTTGTCCCATTTTCCAAACTTTCAGTGTAAAAAGGTTCTGGGAAAACTCTAAGTTAATACACTTTTTGGCATTTCTTGGCATTAAAATGGTCTGATTTGAGCATTGTGCAGCACACAGTGTAAGTTATTTACAACTTCAATCCAAAGACATCTGTACTGGCCTTCAAACTGTCAAGTCCTGTTGTGTAACTTACAGTGGACTTGTCGTTTGGATTAAATTCAGCGCACATGAAGTGGAACAGTATAAACTCTCAGTGTGTGGTTATTGATGATAGCTAGGGGAGATATAAATCAGGGGAAAGATGGTAGTCAAGCAAGGCAGAGGGGGAGGAAGTCTTCAGAAACTATACGATTTTGTACTTTATCTGAATGGGTGTGCTGAGCAGGGAACCAGAATTCCCCTGGCTATCCCCTGGCAGTAGTGTTTTTCAGTTTCTGTTCCCTGCAGATAAGAGCTGGCTGCCCTCTCTTTTACCGTCAGCTTTGCCTGTGGTGCTGCTCAATTGCCAACAGCAGAGGACCTTGTTTTTACCCAGCAGCCTTGTGGTTTAAATGAGCATACCTGTACTTGTTGGGTGGCAGACAAAGAGCTTGTTGAGTAAATCCTTCCCAGGGGATATGGAAGCTATAGTGTCTTCCCCGGACCACTGTTCTCTTTGCTTTTACCCTTCAGGCCTGCCGTCCCCAAACCAGCAGACATCTGATTTACACCCCTGCGGTTAAATCGAGGGAACTGGACAGTCAGATACCTCGTGTCAGGACACCCTCTCAACCGTTGCCTCTGTCTTATTTACGAGGCCAGTGGCGTTCAGCTCCATGGCTGATCATTTTTCCATGCAGGATGAGCCTGTCTGTCTGTGGATGCCGGCGACAGACCTACCGGGAGAGGAGATAGGGTGAGTTCAGTTCTCAGGCTTAATGCCAGGCACAAAAGAAGGGTTTAGGGTTGTGTGCATTCCTATTCCAGCTGGAGTCACTAATTAATTATACGCAGATTATTGATCAGCGTAAAGCCTAATGATGCATTTTTTAAATTTCCTTTTTCTGCCTTCCTATCACTGTCTCAAGTGGGATTAGAATAATTACCTGGTTCTTTCCATTCAACATGCCTGGTCAGCTCTAACTGCACTCAAAAAGAGAAATCTCCAAACTTTTGTCTGTCACTGTCTGACACTTCTCTACTTTATGGAGCATATTTCTCCTTCTGCTGGCATGATGCCTTCATCCGACAGGGGCACAGCATGTTCATGCCTTTCTCTTCTAATCTAGTCCAGTCCATTTTACTTTACTCTACTCCACTCTACTGCAGGCAGCTTGTGCTTTGTTAGTGAGTGTTGGAGGTCACCCAGACCTGGTGTCATTACTCAGTGACTGACAGACTGACAAGCCCTCTTGTCTTGGCCCAGTCGGCTGCAGGTGAACCCAAATAGCTGGACCATGATGGATGGCAGCTGACAGGGGACTGACAGCGACTGGGGGGGAGAGACCGAGCCGACCCGAGTGCTAAGCTACTACCGCTGCCGGCGAATCATTTTGGAGGTCACTGCAGGAGTTTGGATTTGTGTAAGCATGCATCTCTGTTGGCTGGGGGAGTTTTATCAAACAAGGGGGTGGATGGCTTTGGCTGTTGCCTAGAGGTGATAGATGGAGGAGAAGTGTGAGTGGAACTGGAAGCAGTTTGAATCTCTGTGTTGCCTGGAAAGATGTTGACGGGGAAAGTGAATGGATAGCACTCTCCACTCCATCAGCGGCTACTGGCTTAGTGCCCTTGAGCAAGTAACTTTACCTCCGACTGCACTGGATGGGACTTTACTGCATCGTCAGTTCCCCGATCTGAATGTATGAAGTGTGTGAATGTGTAGTGTCACTGAAACACAGTGACTTTCAAAGGTGACTAAATAAAAGAAATACCCCTCTGTTCGTCTCCCTGATAACTAAACAGGATTTCTTACATGTCCACGCCGGATCAGGTTTCGAGCCTTCAAAACTGACCGTCAGTGGCACTTATATGAGTGACCGCAAGATAAGATCAAAAGCTCTGTGTGTGTGAGTGTGTCCACTCCAGAACTCGGGCCATGAATCCATCAATCAGTTGGAAAGACAAAGACTCATGTCAGGGTGCAGCGTGCACTCCTTTGGCCATGTCACTGCACCGCTCACACACACATACGCACACACATCATGCCCCCCTGGCCAATTCTAGCCAGCCAGTCAACCAGGTGATCGACCAGGTTGGGGCTGAAGGAGTGTAAAATAAAACTTAGGTATATTACCTCTTTGACCTCTTAACACCCTTCCTCCTTCTCCTGCAGTATCACCAGTAAAGAAATACAAGTATTATCGATCTACCAATTAAAGTTGAATCCCCATTTCAATATGCAGATATCACAACAATATTGGCCCTTTCTTTAAAATCAAATAAAGGCTCACCAATGTTCTTCAGCTACTCCTACAATGTTGCCAACTATGTGTCTTAGGTCTGTCAAAGAATATTCTACGGTAAATTAGAATATATATTCAAAAAGTAAAAAATAACAGCACTAGCGCTGCCTGAAATGTAACGTTAGGTCAAGTAGAACGATGAATAATTCAACAACAACCACAATGATGGAAGGAATCTCGGCTGCAGAATGAGTAACAGCAAGTGTTATGTTGGCTCTCCATTCCCTCAAAGGTCAATACTGTCAAGGCTTGGTTTGCTATTTGTCAACAGCATGTCAGCTAAATGGTTTAATTTAACTAAAAAAATGTGTGCAAATGTACTCTCCATTGAAGGGATTCTATTGGATTGAATTCATTCTGTAACCATATTTTATTGTTTTAAATGATGGTGTCAGCACCGGGCCACAGTTTAAATATCTAGACAGAGAGTCCATACAAGGTTAACATCAGTCAAACCCACATGAAAAAGTTTTTAATAGTGATTTCTATACACCACAAAAACTTGAAATGAACTAAACCCTAACTCTAATGCAGAGCTTAATAATGGGGAAAGATTTCAATGTTGACATTCACTCTCCCAATTTACCTCCCCTAACCTCACCTTTTTCTCCCATCTCCTCCCAAAAACTCCAAAGCCTGTCAGTCGGTGCCAGTTAATGGGGTGGAGTAAAGTAAACAGTTCAGCGGCTTGTCATGTTCTTGCAAAAGCCTGGACTGACAGCCGAGGCTAAATTGCCAAACACCTGGAGCGAAGTGAAAATGTGTCCTCCGCACATCCAATGAAAATACCAAAATGGAACCATGGAATCACACAACTAGGGCAGACCACCAAGAAATACCAATAAGAAAATATTCTCTGGGTCCTTATAAGCAACTGTGACGGTAAAAGTTCATGTCACATTTATCGCAATTGGAAAAGCTTGAACTTTTGACTACAAGTTTTATGATCTCACCTTCTGGTCAGTGGGAGGTTCACAAGGTTTCTTTGAACCTTGTGAACCTCAAAAACCTTTCAAATCTATTAGAAAAACACAAGTTCAGCCATGCTTTCTGCTTAGATCTGGCTGTGATTCAGTTACTGGATGCTAGTAGAGAGTTGCTCCATTGCTCATTCTCCATAGAGCTCGCCCAATGTGGTAGGCTTGGTAATCAACCAAAAAATAGACTATTTTTCTCTTCTTCTGCTGAACCCCTGAACTCCGCTGTCAGATTCATGTTTCTCTAATGAATTCAGATTTGTTAACAATGATAGCCTAAGCAGCTGTGGCAATATGGGTTTAGACCAGTCTCATTATTACATTTAAACCAATGTCTCTCATCCATGTCTGTACCATCTGTCTGGTGTGTTTACACTATGTCACATTTAATAATGAGACAAAACCACAAATATGAGGCCTCGCGTGTTTTATTTGTTTGGATCTAACTTTGTGACGATCACTGGGCTTGGTGCTTAAGATATAGATCTTATTGTTTTTAGCCATGCTAGCGGTGTGGCTCTAGGAATGGCATGCAACTGTTATCGTGAGGATCCACTGACTGCAGTGGGAAAAGAGTTTGCCCTTTTCTCTAGTGAAGATATTTTAGTGGTTGAAATCTAAGAATCTTAAACGTTATGCAAATGAAGTGTACAATGATTCCCCAAACAAAACAAGTGTTGTAAAGTTTAATCAGTAAGTTTAGTTTTTACCTGCTGTGGATGAATATATTTGGAAAGGGGATCATAAATGAAGTTCATCCCACTTTTGCATGTCCCTTGCCCCAAAGTTGACAGATACAAACAAAAAAGTTGCAGAGTATGCTTGGTACAAAGTCACATGAATTGTTGAAGAACATTAAAGGTTACTATTTTAGACAGTACTGAGGGAATGAGGGAGTAACTTGCCAGCGTTGACAGGCGTGCAGTGATGAGGTGAGAGTGAGAGATGGCAGAGGCAAAGTGAAATGATTTGCTTGCTTCCACTCGGTCTTCACCGCTAAGAGATTTTCATATTTGTGCATCCAGCTAAAGAAAGTGACAAGTTAGCTTTTTTTTATTTTAGTGTAATGTAGCTGGAGGACATCATTATATCACTAAAGAGGCAAAAAGTAGTGGGTTGGTCCTTTAAAAAAAAAAAAATACATCTTCAATATTGCATTACGAAGTAGTTGCAACTTTACTTATCTAGGCCAATGCAGTACAAGCAAAGTGTACTAGGCAAATTAGCAAATATCCTTGGCTTGCAGAACCCAGAACATTGCATGCTTAGCGATATTATGCTCGTACTGTATGGGGCCGAGGAGTTTTTCTTGTCAGTGTCTTGTAAGCTGACTGATTGCTTATTTTTCCAGCTTCAGCACAGAGATAGTATGAGGTAAAGAGCGGGAGCCACACAACCCCTATTAATCATAGCAAAGACTGGGCTTCCCCAAGCACAGAGACAGGATCCCTGTGTGTGTAGTGATATATTTCTATGTGCACACATGCAACTATAGTACATGTATCATACATTGTTTATATAGCTGTCCTCGTCAGTTTATATGTGTGTGTGTGTGTGTGTGTATCCCTCCCCCACGTCCTACTGTACCCCATTTCTGTACCAACCTAAAAGGATACAATATCCAAAATCCATTCATCAAAGTCATAAAACAGGCTATTATTGCAACAGTGTGGGTGTGTGTTAGTGTCTACATGAATGTATCTGCATTCATATATGCATTATGTATTGAGACATAGTCTGTTTCTTGTTTATGTTCTTTCCATTAAAGTGCACAGACCAAGTGGAGGCTGATTGCTGTGTGTCCATGTGATCTGTAACAGAATATTGTTGGTGTGCAACGACATAGCAGAAAGCATGAAGTCTGCATGTGTGTGCTCTGTTTGCTGTTGCAGTATGAACATGGATATCTGTTTGATTATATGTGGACTTGTATAACATGTTTAGTAAAGGGATCAGGTGCAGGCTGTTATCTGTAGCATGTGTGTTGGCACGTGTTTGCGTATATGACAGATGTGTGCACATGTCTATGTTTGTCCACCTGTCTGGGTGGGTTTGCGCATCTGGGTGGATGCAAGCTTGATGTATTTGTGTGCACTTGTGTTTGTGGGTAAGGCTTGCATACATACTCCTGGGTGTGTGTGTGTGTGTGTGTGTGTGTGTGTGTGTGTGTGTGTGTGTGTGTGTGTGTGTGTGTGTGTGTGTGTGTGTGTGTGTGTGTGTGTGTGTGTGTGTGTGTGTGTTTGGATAGTACTACACCACATGCTCCAATCGTCAGCAACAGATGGGCTGATAAACTGCCAGAAAAGCAGCAATTACCAGCAATAAACCATTGTCAGCTGTTCACTCTGTATAGGGTTGCCAGATTTGAACATGTACTGAAAAAATTGGCATCTTACCAAGCCATCTCTGGCCTTAGGTCTGAGAATGCTTTACCCACCAATGGGAAAACAAATCCTTCATACAGATTAAATTATTCAAAACACTGAAACAAAAAAGTGTCACTGTTATTGGGTAAAAACATTGCATTAACAAAATGGTGACTATTTCAGGAACAAAGACAGCATTAGTAGTAGCTTGATGACAATACTTTGCTATTATTCAGTGTACTGAAAGGGTTCCCTATAAACATATATATTATAAATATATGAAAATAACCAAAACTGGAGGTTGGGACCTTTTTATACTGCCGAAAACCATCAGTGTCAGGGCAACTGATGCCAGAATATTTATGTTTCTTTCAACCAATCTCTTACTTTGAGAATGCACACAAAGTTTCCAGCCATCTTTCTTTTATCTCAACCAAGCATCCAACCCCTGGAGAATTTGACGTTTTGGGAATTGCCATAGATTGGAATGAGATTTCTGTACGATAAATATGAAGCTACAGCTAGCAGCTGGTATACTAATCTTAGCACAGGCAGGAAACGTGGGGAAACATCCAACCTGGCTCTGTCCAAAGGTAACAACATGCACCTATCAGTACCTGTAAAACAGCATGTTAACATGTTAATGATAGCTAAGCTTAGCTGCATAGTATATAGTGCTATTTGCTCATGGGTAAACAGTGATTGGTAAAAGGATAAGATGAGTAAACACAATTAGTGATGTCAGATTTTTTCATTATCGATTTTGATTCAATGCAAGAATATAAATACTATGGATTTTATTCAGTGTGTAAGAAGAAATCTACTGCAGTGCCTCCTTCATTGCTTACCACCATACCCATTTCATATTGCCTTGGGAGTTCAGGCTTATATAAATGCAGACACAAAACATTCCTTTGCGCAACGCTATTGGCAGTTTTAATACACTCACTTTGAGGAGAGTCTCATAGCTTTTATCTGTGCAGACAAGTGGAATCACTACTCAAAGAGGGAATGTCCCCTGTGGAGCAATAACACCCACTCATGAGATAAAAATCGCAGAGAGGGCAGGGTGGAAAACAAACTGGTGACACACACGCAGAGACGCACACATATTGCCATCAAAATTAAAAAAAGAAAGTGAGCTAGTGCCACTTTGGTGCCTTTCTGCGAAACATATATCTTGCAACACATGCATGTGGTGAGCTCCGCTACATTGTTTAGCGACAGAGCAGTGCCAGGCAGTACAGGGAGCTCTGAATGAAACATTTGTTAGAAGAAGTGACTCCTCTGTGGTGTAGAGCTCCCACACACAATGGGATCTTCCTCCAGCGGAGGGCCTTCTGTCAGCAGGCCAGGAACAAGGGCCTTCTCTCTGGCACCATCCAAACCCACATATCCCCTCCTTTGGTGCACTGGATCCTCCTGCTGAGTGATATGGACAGACTAGGACTGCTGGAACACTTGTGTCTACATACCGAGTCTCAAGCTTCATGTTCCTCTGGTCTTTTTTAACTCCAACATGCCCTGCCCTGTTATGTATATATACATACTGCAAAAAGCAAGAGAAAGCATACTTGAATCATTTATAGCTAAACACGTTGAACTCTGTTCGTAGATGTAGAAAGAAGGGATTGCATTTGCCAGTTTCTTTATCTTGACTATGTCTCTATATGTCATTTATTATACTTGTATAGAGTTCAAGCACATACAGTCTCAATCACCAGCAATTACACCCTACCCCTTGAAACAAGTAGCAGGGATCTAAGGGAACCACCCAGCAATAAACTGTACAATATCATTAGACCTTTATCTCCTGTTAAGAGACACATCAGGCCTGTGGTTAGTTTTTTATAATGGCAAAGACATTTTCATTTAATGTCCCAAAATGTAAGCTTCCTGGATGAAAATATTTCACACCGCACACTGGATTTTTGATAATTACCCTACAGCTCATATAAATTTGGTACGCATTAAATTTGCGGTTAAGGGGGATTTCATGCTTGAGGAAATATATTTAATGATATTGACTGACTGTAAAATATTAAATGTTCGGTCATATCAACGAGTCTTAGAGTAGAGCTGACCTTATTAGTGTGAATAATTATGTCACGAATTTGACATGAACACAGGATCAACGTGTTCAACAAACTTCCTTTTCAATATGTTTCATGTTCTCTTGGTAAATTCCCTTAATTTACATAGAGATTCTTGCTAGATGAGTCATTTAGATCATTTGCATGCGGCCTTCTGGCTCTGTAAGTATTAAACTAGATGCGACCCCCAAAAAAGCTCCTGATCATCAATTTACCGGATTGAGTACCCATGGCCATCAGCTGCTAATGAGCCTCATCATTTCACAGTCAGCCATCATCTCACAGTTACATTTGGCATGTTGCTCTGACCCAGGATCTGCCACCAGGTGACCGTTAAATACATGGATCCAATTCACTTGCTAGTCTTTTGAAAGCAATGCCAATGTTATAAAAGACAATAGGCAGTTACGTGCTATGCTATCTGGCCCGTTGCTAATAGATATAATATTGGAGGGAGGAACTGGGCTTGTAATGAACATCTGTCCATTTTGGCTGGCGAGGATACGATGGAGGAGTGGCACTCGCCTACCCAGGGAGGAGTTGGGGGTAATGACTCCAGCTGGCGGTGACAGATTTTTGGGTAGGGGGGAATTGGCCATATTGGCTGGAACTCATGAAGAGGCTGATACAAGCTCAAGGCAATGATCACACTGAGAACTTGTGCTTTCACTTCAAATGGGAATTGTGTGAATACAGGACTCAGATTCTCATTCTTCTGAGGAAAGCCAGAAACTCCTTCAGCTCAGACGCCAGTGAGACCCAGATCCGACTCCGTTGCCGCCTTAGACCTGCAGTTGCCCCAATAGCAGCAGCTCGCTTCGCCTCACTGCACCGCTACTCCAAAATCAACACAAAATGAAAGTTTCTTGTAGTAACTTTAAATGAGTTCAAACATAAATCCTAACTGTTCGTTTGACAGTACCTGATGTGTATTCATCACAAACCTGGAGAAATTGAAGCCAGATAGTGGAAATGACTACACCTTCATAAATCACCTTATATGCTGGGTGTGAGAGATCTTGATACTTTGACTACGCAATGAGTCAGAAATTTAGCCCACGGGCAGCACTAGAAAAGTATGATGAAAAGTTGTCACAGTGCTGCTGCAAAATTACCTGCATTGAATTCACTGCTCTGAAGTCTGCTTGGTAAAATATGTAGATCAGACAAATATTCGAGCGGAGATGAAAATGGTATTAACTTCTCTGACCTTTGGCAAGTTGGCCTCAGAAAGTGAATGTTTGACCACTAGTGGGGTTCAATGTTCAATATGGCTGTACTGATTTTGTTTTATTTAAATGTTTTTGACTATAATGCATATTAATTTAAGTCAAATTTAACAAACACAGGAAATTACACAAGTTCCTTTAATGAAAAGGCTTAATACTAACAGGTCAGTCTTCAAAACAACTTGAGAACTTGTCATATTTTATTACAAATAACTTTTCCACAGAGAAAAGAGAAAAGTTTCTTTAATGTACTTTCTTTATTCTTCACTTTTAATGGTTGTTGTTGGGACCCCATGCTGGGACCAGGGGACAACAACATCTATTTTGTTTTTTGAAAAACTGATTTAGCATTTTGTACAATTGTGTATGTGTTTCCTCACACAATAAAAAACTAAGGGACTAAAAGTTTGCATCTCTTCTTCTACTCCTTGTACAGTATATAATCTTAATCATTCTCAGTTTCTGTGGGAGGTGTGTGTGTGTGTGTGTGTGTGTGGGCATCAATTGCCAGCTTTGTCATGTTTAAATCTCAGGGTGACGCATAAACAGAGCAGCGTGTCTGAAAAGAACCAGTGTTTCTGCAGGAGGTGACAACCCATTGAGCACATATTCTGGAGCTGTCAATCCAGAGAATGACAGCACTGATGTCTAATATCCATGCAGTGAAGAATTAGCATAAGACAGTGTTTTGGGAGACAAATGACACTGTGGGTGGAACAATGAGCAGATAGCAGCCTATGTAATTGTTGAATAAACAAAGTAACAAGGATCTCTGTTCAATTGGTGTGTCAGCACCACAGTCAGCAGGGCTTTAGGGGAAGGTCTCTATAAACTCCATGGGAATATTTAGTTAATCATGCCTTCACCTGCTACTTCTGACTATTCAAACTAAATACTACAGACATAATCAGAAAATAACAGAAAGTTTTGCAAATGAATGCACTTATTAAGTTGTATTGAGTGAAATTGAAATCCTCGCACGTTAAATAGAGATGCAAAAGTTCTACTAATTAATCTTCAGAGTGTTTATATCACAGGAATCATTTGAAACAAAACAATAAACATTTACAACTGAAGATATTTCTCCCAGGTGTGAAGGCCCAGCAGTCCAAACAAAAGGATTCATTAATAATTAAAACCAAATAGTAGAGTACGCAGGGTTTCTTGGCTAATTCCCCATTCTGCTCAGTTGCAAAACAACCTTCTTTCAAGATGCATTTAAAAGAGATAAATTCCCTTTCAGATAGGAACTACTTTATATGATGCAATGATGGGCCGATGGGCCAATTTGAACAATACAAGAAATTTCCACTGACAAACAACTCTCGTCATTGCCCCTTAAATAGTCATAGGGAAAAAAACATGTCTCTTTTATCAGAATTGATCACAAAGGAGTGATCTCTTCTCCTCCTTTGGCAACATGTGGGTAGAGCCACAAGCCGTAAACACCAACATATCACCTTACGCAAATTCATAACCTGTTAAGAAAAAAGTTACTCATATACAAATCAAGCAGATACAAAGTAATGTCAGCATCCTTTTTAAGTTGTGTTTCAGCTTTCAGCTCTGGTTGGATTACGAAGAAGATACATGGCTCTTAACTTTTTTCGCCAGCTAGCTGCCAACTAGCTGGCAACTAGCCGAAAACAGCATCGATGAGAGGGGTGTGAAAGAACCAAAACAGCGTTGCAGGCTGCAAAACCAAAATAATGAGTTAAAAGATGCTTAAACTCTTCCCAGAGCTGACAGTTGCTGTCAGGATGTATTGATGAATATTAAAAAAAATTATAACCCTCTATTGCTGCGCTAACAGAAAACAAAAAACAACTTTAAGAAAAGACAAAAAACTTTTGATCTCAACCGCAACCATTAACTCACATTCAACAAACCTAAGAATATTGGCAGAAATTTGACGAAAGGCTGTGCCTGGAATGGATTATAATAAGGCTTTCATTATAAAGTATTAATTTTCTATCCCGAAACCCTTTTGCAAACACGCTTACTCTCGCCCACATTAGTAAAAATATCTATTACCTTATACATTTTGGTTAGGTCCCACAGAAGCAGAAAAAAAATCCCCCTACTAATATTATAAGACCGTCTTAGGTGTAATTTTATCCATAACAGTCAATGTGTCTACCAACAGGTGTCTCTGAGGGGAGTTTGAAGAAAAATCCGTAAATTCATTGTACGTCTTTAATAAAAATGTCGCGTTTTTTGGCCCCCGTCATTGGCTGTGACCACATTAGGATTCAGTGGAAATATTTTACATCTGTGAGTATGGGATCAAAAGGAAGAACTCCTTTCCTTCTCGGAGAGCAAAAGACATGACAGGTTCCGACTGCACTTCTCAAAGAGACCTCCCCCGCTGAGAGGCTCTTATCGCTCCTGCTTCAGACGTCTGTCGCCATCTACTGTAAGTGCTGGTATCAGCGTCTCTGTGGGGGGCCATGGGCTTTGGGAATTGGCTCTCAGCTAGCACACCCCTCCGGAAATATTAATTTCAGGAGCACCGAAGAAGCTGCACATCCTGAACTCATGGTAAAGAGGGTGAACTCTTTCTAAATGAAAGGCATTTTACATCAGGTGTTGTACAAAGGTTTACAAAAAAAGTGAACTCTCAGATTATTTTGTGCATCACAGTGTTACCAAACTATTTTTGATAGTGCCTATTGTGATTTTATATTACAAAAAATGATAAGAGCTTCTGATGCCACTCTCACTTTTTTAGAGTTTAAGACTCTAAAACTGATCGAGAAAATGTGATGTTTCCCTTTCTTAACATTGCTCTCACAGAGAACATGGACTTGCACTTTTGAAGGCTGGGGCTGTCCCGGAAAATCTCCAAGACTCAACCTGTTGAGTGAATGTGGAGCAGGATTTTTGTCAGAAATAAAACGATTTGCAGTTATAATTCCTGTGTATTTTCACTCTTTGCTCATTCCCACTCGCTGCCTCAGGATGGTCGGCAGGGTCACTGTCCTCTCATCTTCCTTCCTGCACTTCATTTGTTACCCACAGGATGGCGTTGCCGTGCTGCAGCAGACCCCGGCTGACCAACCAGAGAGCCGGTAGCCCTGCAGTCACTCATCAGCCTGGCCAATCGAATCACAGGGGCCACATCAGCACTCAGGAAGCAGCTACCTAAACTGCATAGCTGATAGTCATCTCTTGCTCTGCTCCAGACCCCCTCTGCTCCCCTCTGAACACTCACACACATATTCACATTAACAAACAGCTCTGCTTGTGCCAACTCTCATTATTCCCTGATTAAACTCAATTCAGGAAGCAGCTGCCTTGTTTTTTCCCCCTCCACCTTTCTATGTGCTGAGCTTGAAGGTTTGTATTTGGCGTCAGGGGCTGGGACTTATATATAAAACCATTCGTATAACTACCAATGCATGAGCTCACACACTTCTGAGGCTTCCACAAAAGGTGTGGGATCTGAGGCACGAAAGGACCACCGGACGCAGTGACACACACTCAGCCCTCTCCCTCTCCCTGCCCTTTGCCCCAAGCAGTTAGAGAAAAAGATGTGCTGATACCAGGAGGAGGTGGAGCAACTGGGCTGGCCGACAACAAAGCGACCCTCTGTCTTATTGCTGCAGCAAATGCACACCAACGATTCTTGTTATTCATGGTACTCTGCCTGTTGTGGGTGAGAGAGATAGGGTTTGGGAGAGTGAGGGATGGATGTTTGTACTTTGCATTTAAATTACACCCCATATTATGCATCTTGATTCACAGTAGGCTGGTGAATTTGTAATGCAAAATAAGAACGTGCCCCGTGTTTATTAGATTAATTTCCTGGTCTGTGAGAATTTTCTGCTCCTTTCATTTCCAAGGGGCTGTATGAACTTTTTAAATGGGCCAACCAGACTGGGGCATGGTTTTAAAGAAGGGGGGAACATAAAATAAAATAAAAAACACCCAATTGTTAGTTCTTGTACATTATTTATTCAGTGTAGTAAATGCATGCCAATTATAAAACATTTAAGAGTCAAATATGAACTGATATCAATGAATAGCTGCCGGTTTTAACTCCGAATAGCCTAGGGCCATGGACAAATAAGGAGGACAACAGGCCCCTGGAAACAGACCCCCACCCATCATACATTGGAGCAAGACCGCCAGATTGAAAGAGACTGGTGCATTGTTGTTCTCTGCTCACTGGCACTGTTCAGGTGAGGTCTCCTGCCGCACAGCCATGTGAACCCATACTAAAGCACACACGTGTGAAAACACCCACACTAGAAATGCACACCAACATTATCTCACTGTCAGTGCCACCACGCTTTGATGCTCAGCCCCTCGTCAACATGAGAGGAGCCGGGAATTCATTTAAACAAACATTGGTCGTTTGAAACTCAATGCCATCCTTTCCCTCCCCCCACGTCTCCAGAAATGTAATTCAGGGAAGGACATAGCTGCAGGACATTTTGTCAGCGCCGAGCTCCGAAGCCCCCTTCTGTTGTGTGTTGCTTTTGTACAGTGGCCTTTATAGATGAGAAAGACTTGATAAATGACAGAGAGGTACAATCTAATTTAGCACAAACGCATCACATCTTTTGTGTGAACACACAATGTTTATGAGGGAATGTGATTGATGATTACATCCAAGTACAAGTGACAGTGGAATAACATAATTCACCTTAGCTTTGTCCTCCTCAGGCAGAGTAGAGTGGTGGAGTTATCTTCACTATCATTAGTCAAGTATGAGATTGTGGAGATTCTTTACATGAAAATAATCTAAACCCATGAGTAATGGGAAACGGGGGAAGAGCTGGCTAGGAAGAATATTCTCTGGCCTAGTTAAGGTGTGATTTTCCTCCTTCTATTAGTTTGTACCTCAAGTCAAATAAAAACTAGTGCAGGGGATTTCTGCTGAAAATATAAAAAGCCTGTGAATGTACCAGCATGGTGGGTAGACACGGATGAGCACAAATTTACCCCAAGTGTATGTGGGGGATGGAGGGCTGGAGGATAAAGAGGGTTTGGGAACTATTTTTTCTGTGTGTCAGGCCTAACTCTAATTATGGCTTTGTTAATTAGCGTATCTCAACGTGGACTCGCGTGGAAGGATGCCACTTAGCTCAGCTTTTTTCTCTCTCTCTCCCCCGTATCCCTTTCCCAAATCACGACTGAGCTCCTCCCCCCACCCCCCACCCCCCTTCACTCCTCATATCCCATCCCATTCCTGTCCGCGTGTCTTGACAGCTCATAAGGCAAAGCAGCATATCAAAGAAGACTGAGCCATCGTAGCCCTTTAACCAAGCATCTTTTGCTTCAAATTGCTTCCTGAGGAAAGGGAGAAATAAGATAAGGAGGCAGAAAAAGAGAGGAGGAGGAGGAGGAGGAGGATGAAACAGGGCCATACTGAGCAGTTCACTCCAAGAGATGGAAAGGAGTGAACCGAGTGTCGAAGTTGAAATATGTAACACATGCAGTTGCCATTATTTCTCTGGGGTGTCGGTTAAAGCCTCCGAGAGGTGAAAGACGTCACCCCCCCCCCAAACCCCAACCCTCAAACCATCAACAGAAATTAAGTCCCATCTCACTGACGAGATCAGGGAATAGACACATGTCAGAGTGCCACAAATTGAAGTCCTCAGTCTGTATTTACTGGAGCAGAGCCCTCTGCACACACAAGGAGCCCTGCATGCGCACACTCACACACAACCAAGCACACCATGATTTCCAACTCTGAAAACTACTCCCCCCACCACCACCACCAACTCCCAAATTCTGATTCGTGCCGCGGCTGCTATTCAAGCTCAGTGGCACTGCAAGATGCTGCATAAATTAAGTCGCCGGAGGGAGTGAAGACGGGGAACGAGCACCGTCTGCCTCTGACAGATCATATTAACTCCTGGGACCCTGTTGGTGGAGAAGAAACCTCTGTCGGGACCAGAGCCACACCTTCAGCTCTGTGGGTCTTCATTAAGGTCTATCTAACCTCCCTCCCCCCCGAGGTGTTGTTCAGGACTTTGTTTACAGTCTTTTTTTATGACACTACAGTACATCCATAACTAGTCAGCTAAAATGAGGCATTAGAGAAACGCTGACTTGTGTCAATCGTCTATTTTATGTGCGCATTTTAAATGTGTTGTTTTCCATGTCCCCACCCCCACCATGTCAAAAGGCAGCCTCAGTGATTGCATCGGTGACCCTTCTCTTTCACCTTTCGATACAGCTCGCTGCTTTGCAAAGACAAATACTCTGAGACACTGATATTGTCTCCATTCGCTTGCCGCCTTGCAACCTGTTATTTTCTGCACCCGCAAGTTCAGATAGTCTGGACGAGCGAATAGATGATTAAAAAAGGCTGTGGTTGTGTTCCTGGTCGTAGTACAAAGTAATGTCTGAGGCAAGGAAAGGAGTGAGTTTAGGGAGATATTGGTGGTGGTGGTGGGGGGGGGTCGACAGGATGTGTGCTATTTCAGAAACGGTGGTTTCAGCACAACTGTGCCCTCATTGTTCCATCACTGCCGGTAATGACTTCACCGGGGCTTCCTGTCACATGATCATGACTCTACTGACCCCGTAAGTGATGCAGCAAGTGACCCTGGTTTGGATTGGATGGATGAGTTCACAAAGATGTTTGCTTCCTTGAGAACATGTGAACATCCTTTTCTTTTTCAAAATAGATCGCATTGAAAGGCACTTCAGGAGAATATCACACATACAGTCCTTAACTGCAACGAATGTACAACTAAGCTTTGGCATGTTAATTTAAAGGTTGAAATATAATAATCTGGTTCAGAAGCAAAACAGGTATTCAAGGTTGTTAAAAACATTAGAAACATTGCTAAAACAATTCTAGTCCAGATATGAGAGAAAATGTTTTGATTGCTGATATATTAGTAAATGTTAATGTGATGGATGAGGATACATGGAATTAGATTTTTAACAAGGTCCACTCTTCACCTCTCCTTTACTTTTATGTGAGACCTCTGTGTTCTAGGTACACAAATCAAAAATGACCCTCATCCATACCTTTTGGATAGGACTTATTTTCCGTGTGTATTGTCGAAAAGGTGTTTGGGACCCCATTGAACGCATTTCCACTTACAACAATATTTAGAATAGTTGTTAAGAAAACTAATCTTCTACTACCTAAATTGAATGCTATTGCTTCTTTAATTGCCATATAACTAATTCTTGAGAAATGTAGGGATGAAGCCACCTACGTACAGTATATGAACCCACCTATACCCATTCGATTAGGGATCTAACGCAGTTTTTACAGTTAGAGAAAGTTAGACTCAGTCTGAATGCATCTGCTGATTAATTGTGTAAGGCCTAGCAGCCATGGGGTTAAGACGTTTTAGTCTGACTGGAGACTATTCTAACTCATATTATATCATAACATAACTTAGCCTTATCTTGAACCTTAAATTATCCCTAGTCTTAAAACTAAAAAAGGTCAGTTAGGACTTATATCGAGCAGTACAGCATATATTATTCAGTTGAAGGATATTTCTGCACTCTTGTGAGAGCATTTAGTCTTCATAATGCAAGAGGTCCAACATGTCACAATACAGTATAGTACACACACACACACACACACACACACACACACACACACACACACACACACACACACACACACACACACACACACACACACACACACACACACACACACACACACACACACACACACACACACACACTCATAGACATAGCAGTGAATGAGACCAGCCCCTGTCTACTGATTGTCTCACAATGCCCAGCAGCAGACTGCAGCTTTGTTCTAAATCGGAGGATCATATCATATCTTGTCATTAGGCTTTGTTACCAGGACAACAGGATTGCACCAGCAACATTTATGCCTAAGCTCGTCAGAACAGTAGCAACAGAACAAAGATACCGATAGATTGAAATAAAAGAAACATAGGTCCGGAATTCATGACAGAAACCCTCTTTCTACAGATGACCTGCTGGTTTACAGCGACCTGAGCCCGGCACTATCGACTACAGTGTGTGATGAGCCTGTCAAGTGAAGAGCGCTTTTGTATTCTCGCTGGGGCCAGATGTACACTCTTGTTGTTTCGCCCCTAATATTGTGTGAAAAAGCCAAGGCTGTGAGTTCACAGCTTAGAGAAAGACTGTAATAATTGGCATGTGGTTATGTAATGTGAGTTCTATGAGTCCATACAGCAGTGTTGTATAATTCATTGCACTAGTGGAATATGTAAAAGCACTTCTCCAATCCCCTTTAGGTCTAATTAAAAGACTATCAGCCTTTTTACAATGAAAACTCCAGGGGACACAGTGTAATCACGTATTAATAGAATGATTACTAAAGAAATAAAGCTTCTTACACAGATAAGAGCAGCTGAATTTATAACACAAAGCCAACCTTAAAAGGAATTTGTATAAGTGTTATTCCTATGATCTCAGTTCAGCTTGAATTTGTGAACATGAACAAGTCTTTCCCAAAGCCACAAAAGGAGAGTTGGATCTCAGCCATAAAAATGTGGATTACAGGCTGTCATTTTAGATGCAGATCGGCACCAAGGGTGTATTTATACTCATAGAGATATGTTTTCTTGATAATCATAACTGTGACCACAATAATGACATAAAGCTCATTTAGGTGTCGAGGCAAGAGACTACTAATCCTCAAATTTGGATTCACCATCGATGCCACTTAAGCAATTGCAGGTTTTGTCTTCAAATCTTCAAAGATTAAAGCTTTGTTTACGGATTTAGATTCATCCATACTGCATAATAATCAAAAATTCTAAGAACACTAATGCCTCATCCCCAATGCATGTTTAGGATGACTAAACTCAACTCACTTTTGGTAGTAGGTCCTTTTTCCACATTGTTTTTCACTGAAGATTAAAGGCATAGTTCTTATCTGATCACCGCAACCTCATCTTCAATGTGACAACCGCTGAATCATCGGAAAACCATTTCATCAATCAGCGGTCAGCTTTGATTTAACTCTACATTCTAGTATCGACTCAGCTCACTTTTTTTTAAATGATGAATTAGTATTCTAAGTTGGTGGAAGAAATTACTGTTCAAAAGACTAAAGGCCTTTTTCAATCTATGTTCTTGTAAAACGTCATCACTCACAGCCCAAGTACTGTTTTAAGTCTGCATCTAGCCAACTACAATCCTAATTACCGGAAGTGTTCTTGAATGCCTGTTTTAACAAGGATACTTTGGGAGATGACTTGTGTAGACCCAGAATGACGTGTGATGGCTTCTGTTTGACATCAAAGTGAGTTGATATTTTGTCAGGCTTGAAAGAATATGTAGTCAATATCAAAAAAGTGCCAAACTAGAAATGTGCTACAAAGTTTTTGGACATTATGGAATATCCATCCAGTCTTGGGTATAAAGATGTTTTGTTTTTTTCGCATTAGGGCACTTGTTGGAACTTAATGTTCCACCTTCAGTCTGATCTTTGTTTATTACAAAATAAACTCTAATATAAGCCGGTAATTAAATTCAGCCTCTGACGTTAACAGTACCCCACAACGTTAGCACAAACAAAATTACTGGAAGAAACATTTGCAGGATCTTGAACCAAAACTTGATCCAGTTTCATTTCTAAAATAAATGCAATTGGCACACTTTGGCCAAGTACAAGAAAAACAAATTTGTGTAGCACCAATTTATAAAACTGCAGGAAAATTGTATTTGTGAAGCACACATTTATTCAACTGCAGTTATAGTCAAACATTGAAACAATCTTTCATTAAAAAAAGAAGAAAAGGAGACAAGGGCACAAGCAACAAAAACAGCGGCGTATGAAAATAGATACAGAGGACTATAATTAAGATGCAATGCATAGTTTATGGGGATATTAAAGCTGATAAAAATGAATTGGGGCTGCTTTTCAATGAACAGAGTTTAGGTGTGTGTCTTAGAAACGCTGCTTTCAGGTGCGTACATCCCGAATACAATCTCACCAGATTTGGAGTAAGCTCTAGGGATAAGAAAGAGGTACAGTAGGTGCCTTTAGACCTGAGAGATCAGCGTATCTTATAAACACTGTGGAACCAGGGCATTTAGAGCTTTTTACACCTAGCAGATAGTCAATGGATATTAAGTTCTTTTTACAATGTAAAAACTATTCAAATTGATTGTGTTGCTCAACAAAAAGTTGAAGGATCATCAAAGTAATTACAATTCATCCTCCGAGGACCATGAATGGCATTGGTAATTCTGTCCATTTTATTAAATATATATACATATTTCAGTCTAGACCACAGTGGTGGAAAGAATGATCTACAGACATTTCCATTCTTTGAGCTACATAACAGTTACAAATTCCAGGTTCCAGCAGTCTTAGTAAAAAGGATTAAATTCTGGCTGCATGGAATTCAATTTTGCTGATTGAACTGTACTCTGATTGTAATGGACAGCCAAATTATTCAGCGTCCGTTCAATACTTAGCTCGAACATCACATTGAAGTTAACAGTTTCATTTTGAATGCCCATGCCTCTAAATGACCTCCATAAGCAAACAAGACTATCAGAGAGAAGATTAGCTATTTCTATAAAGTTATTGTCAGTGCCTTTTGAATGAGTTATTCTCATCAGGACTGGTTACCCAAGAAATCAGACAAAACTATTTAGTCAAGGCATCCAAGCCCTGAATTAGGCCTAACTTTAAGCTCTAATATAATTTAAACTGATGAGTTATATAAAAGTTTAATCGCCGTACAATTGTAATCAACAAAGATATTAGCTACAAAGACAAAACCTGTTTGTTGTACCAGGCTGTAAATGTTTATTTCTACTGTAAAGATGGGCATTTTTACATGGGAGTCTATAGGAATTGACTTGCTTCGGAGACAGCCTTAAGGGATCATTAGAAGAATAGAATTCTTTGGCACTTCCACATTGGCTTTATTTTTCAGTGGCGACAGTCGTCACTCGACATGAACATAGAATGCTGCTGGAGGCCCAGGAAATATTGCTAGGCCTGCTGGATGCAGTCAAATGAGGTTTTACAAAGGGACATTGGTGCTCGGAAACACTTCACAATACCGCTTTCCTCCACAGGGACCCCCAAAATCAACACAAAATGAAAGTTCTTCGTATTAGCTTTACTGTATGTAGGAATAAGTAGAAACTGATTAAATGAATGATGCTGCTGGGAATATATATGTTATTTAATCATTGCAAAAGCAAATATGAATGCTGGTTGGAGTCTGAATGCTGGAACTTGCTGAGGAGTTGGACACATCATGCCACAGGTGCAGCCATCTGAGCTTATAATAAGCATGCTCCTCAGTGATTGGCTTCTGAGTAGGAAATGAAGAGCAGACATGTTAGGCTTTAATGCCTGCTGTGGACCAGGAGAGAGTTGCCACTTGAACTTTCAATATAAGAGAGGGAGGCATGGCTCTGAGGAGTAATGGATAAAGATGTGGAGGAGCAAGTGTAGTATTCCTGATTGAACTCAACAACCTTCATTTAATTAAGAATGCATTTACTGAATACTAAATATAAAAACATTAAATAACATTTTCAAAGACCAATAGTTAAACGATCCAAAAACCTTTCTATTATTTGACATAGGAATTAACGTTTGAGCGACACGCATCAATCAGAATGCTCTGCTTGACAAAAAGGTCACGTCTTCCCAGTCCATTTTTGATGTTTATCAGTAGGAGGGGCATTGGGTGATATGAGGGGCCACTCTCAATGACAGTGCTCTTCAATTGAGGAAAGTAGTAGCCACTTTTATCAATTGCAGGCAAATGACACGGTGATTGGCTAAATGTCAACGTGGTTGAAAACGTGAAGTGTCTCAATTATTTTACTGCATTGCATGTGCAGTTTGAATCACTTGTCTATGTTGTTGATTGAGCTGATTTTGAACAGAAATATGCTGGTTTTAGAGAGGCACTTACAACCCACATGAGTGAGTGTGTTACTCTCAAAAAGTGCTAATAATTACTGTATTGCCTCTCAAGGTCTCCAGGCTCAGGTTTGAGTCCTCCTCCCCCTCCCCTGTGGTATTGGCTGATGATTCTGGGGACCTGAAACAAAACAATCAACCCTGGCTAGACATAAAACAATACAAAAAAATACACAAAAAGGAAAAAAAAGAATTGCTAACCCTGCCTCCCTTACTACAAAACAATTAGAGGGGAAACTTAAGGGGAAATAAAAAATTAAATCTCTTCCCTACAGACCTTCCAGGCGAAGGATTTTCAGGATACAACCATGACTTTGAACAAACTGACTGATTAACTGGCATTTAAGCTTGAATGGTGGTGGTTGCATTAATCACGCGGGGATGTTGTTTTCAATTAGTTATTTTCCAATTGCTTTGTGGGTCTGTTGTTAGGAGTAGTTGCATTCAATAATTGCTTATCAAAGGGGTGGCTCGTTGTTTCACTAGCTCGAAGGTTTTGGACTAGTTTTCTGTGTTGGATGAGCATGGTTACTGGTTTCCAATTGAGGGTGTGTTATTTCATCTGGTTCACATTTATTAGAGGGTAATGTCTTGTTAATGTTAGCTTGTACAAAATCATATATCTGTGGTTGTTGCCATGCGGATGTTAGCAGGTCGTTCTAATAATGTGAGCTGGTTGCTATAGTTGCAGTAATTGATTTTGAATAGTGATACTTCTGCATATGCAAACTCAGTGAGAGTTGAATGCAACCTCAAACTCTCTAAAGACAATCACAACACATTCATCACCTCTCATTTATTTTTCTCTCTTTGAATCTCTCACGGACACTCACACACAAACACACACACACACACACACACACACACACACACATGCACCTCTCGCCTGCCCACGCATTTGGCCCTGCAGTTCTTCCGCAAGTGTTGTTGTCAGTCTCCTCACAACCCAGTATTGGCAAGATTAAACCCCTCCATCCCACGTGGACTAAAGAAAGGCCAGCACGGGTCTCATAATTGGAGAGAATGAGGGGGAGCGGAGAATGCAATGCAATCAGACTGGGAGAAGAATGAGACCTTAATTAGACATTCTTCTTGTTCTATCAATAGAAGACTTTCCTTCAAGCTCCTCTCTCCCCTCGCCTGGAATCCTACAGTATCACTGAATTCTAATTAGAGAGCACTTGATGAGTGTGTGTGCTTACTGTGGCCTAGATAGGCCGGCTTCATTGGTATGAGACCCGGTGCTCCGGTGCGGTTGGTCCCACGCTGTGCCATCAAACGAAAACTCCAGTCTCCGAGGGGGTGCTGGAAAAAGGGGGAGGAGGAGGAGGTAGTAGACAGGGTGAGGTACATGGAGAGATAACAAGACTGGGCATCGCCAGGGGCGGTGACACAGAGGATGGGCAGTCTGGATCTGAGAGGTACATTAGTGAGGCCGCATGTGTTTGAAGTGGAAATGTGTGTGTGTTTGTGAGAAGGAGATGTTTGTATGGCTATGTGGCAGAGTGTGTGAGATTGTGCGAGTGGGTACAGAGTTGGACATTGTGATTATATCTCCTGTGGTGTGACAGCTGGTCAGAACGGCTAAGGTCTCATGTCTCACAGTGAGTGGGTGATGCTCTCTCCCCAAAATCCTTCACTTGAGTTGTACATTGGATGTTGAGGCAACATTTGATTGGCCCCTCACTGAGGAACTTAGAGTGCACACACGCTCAGAGAGATAAGCTTGACACTGCATCCTTCCTCCCTGTTTATCGCCCCACATGTGTGAAAGAAGTAGAGGGCTCTGGCAAAAACAAAAACTCAAAGTTGTCAAACAAAGAAGTTCACCCTGGTTCAACTTTTGCAGACACATTTGAAAGGGCCTGGAGTTGGCTATTTGAATATCAATTCCAGGTAAATTACTTTATATTTCTAGAATTCACCCTTTCATTTCGACAATAAAACCGTTATCACAGTGATAAGTTATTACTAAGCCTTCAACTCATGGATCTGGACTTCCTTCCATATTTTAACCCAACTAATTTTAAAACTAATAAACACTGGTCCGTTTTCAGTCTGAATGTCCACTCAGCAGGAATTTCTCTCACCCATAAACTTTTCAAAAAACTGTCGCCAGAGTGGATCGATCTACAATCCTTTTTCATGCGAATGAAAAAACAGAGCTCAGATCAGATTGCTATTACATTACATTACAGTCATTTAGCAGACGCTTTTATCCAAAGCGACTTACAATAAGTGTATTCAACATAGGTATTCAAGAGAACTACTAGTCACCAGAAGTCATAAGTGCATCTCCTTTCTTAAATAGCATCTAAAAGCATAAACCAGAGCAAAAGTACAGTGCAGAAACAAACTAATACGAATACAATAAGCGCAACAAACTAATATGAATGCAATAAGTGCTAAGCGGAAGGCTCAGGGTAGTACTTCTTGAAGAGGTGAATTTTCAGCCTGTGCCGAAAGATGGGCAGTGACTCTGCTGTTCTGACGTCAGTGGGGAGTTCATTCCACCACTGAGGGGCCAGGACAGAAAAAAGCTGTGACCGGGTCGATCGGCCGCAGGGACCTCTGAGCGACGGGGCAACGGCAGCAGAGCGAAGTGGTCGGGCGGGGGTGTAGGGCTTGACCATGGCCTGGAGATAGGGATACATGCTATGTTATGCTTGTTTAGTTGTCTTGCAATGGCACTGAAAGGTAGAACATAAATATAAATGAGAAAAACTAAATCATGATGGAGGAAGAGGAGATGAGGTTGAGGAATATCATTAGACCGGAACATTGTAGACTGATGATGACAAAGAGGAGGGAAGGGACAAGGAAATGTAAAGGAATGGTTCTGTCGAAAAAAAAAATTGGTGATGAAGATGCAGAGGAGGGGAGAGTGTAAGTGATGAATTGGTCAGAGCGAAATGTACTTTGTGCTGAGACAAAAAGCAGGCAAGACAATAATTAATTTGGGAAGAGTTGCAAGCAGACACTGTGTCAACTAGAAAAGCGCACTCAGCAGAGTGCTATTCACAATGTGAGTCTGCAATGACCACTGATGTAATGTTTGATTGAATGTATACAAACCAGAGTCTCTTCTGTGTCAGACTCTTCCTTCACTTTTGCACAGCAGCTGGGATACAAGAGAAGCAAATGTCTTGGTCATTGGGGAACTGAAGGGTTTAGTCATGAGCAAACTGTAATCTACACTGTACATTTACTGCCACTAGATAACTTTACTGCTAACGTTTCCATCGGCTACAATCGGCCACACTGTCTGCCCTAGTGCAGGAACAAAGCGGCAACCTCCGTTGCTTGGAAAATAAAGTCAACGGGATGTGCAAAAAAAGAAGACTTAAGTGTTCTAAGCACCAATGTCCCTTTAGAAAACCTTTAATCTAACTGTATACAGCGGGCCCAGCATTATGGCCTGGGCCCCCAGCAGCTTTGTGTCGATGTTGGCTCCCATCACTCCACCTCACGCCGAAGCTTCGACGACTGCAGGTTGAATTTGGCAGTAAAGCCGGATTTGGCTCTGTCCCAAGCAGCATCCTCCAGCACTGAGATATGAAGCCAACCCTGAAGTGCCAGAGACTGCAGTTCTTTGAATGCCTCTTGTAGCTGGCTCCAAAAGTTGGTCAATCCCAATAGAGCCCAATGTTAAAATGTCCAACTTTACAGCAGAAATATGCATTTACAGACTGCTACAAAAATCGCTGTTCGTCTCTTTTGCTAATATTCTTGTTCATGACAACTTTATGAGGAGTGAATTTTTTATATAACTCGTCAATTTAAATTGTATTATGGCCTAAAGTTCGGCGTAATTGAGAGCTAAGTCCACACCATCTGGGGCTGAATTTAATTATTTACATTTAATGATGATCAGATTTGTTACTCTGTCAAAAAGATTCACATTCCTCATTGAAATGATCGGAGAACAAATCCGTGGTATTTTTCAACCTGAGCCCCTATTACCTCATGTTTTTTATGACTAATGGAGACAACAGCTTTTGAAATTGGTCCAGTATTGGGAGTACACTGCAGACGGCTGCCACTAAATGAACTGCAATTTAATCGCTCCGGGCAATGCCTCAGCATCAATGTATGTACACTAAAAATGTTGTTTTTTTTACCTCTGACAGGCTCAGATTGTTATTATATCTGACAACATGGTAGAAAGGACCCTACAGTGTAATCAAATTGTTTTGCTTTGTTTGTTTGTCATTGTGTCATGCAAATTTTTGCCATAAGGCAACAATGAGTGAGTGAAGGAGATTAAAGGGCCGGTGCTGTCAAAGTTTGTTGTGTTGGAGTACAAAACTGTAGATAAGTGTAGATAAAAGGTTTTCAATGTCATGGCTGCATATTTAGCTGATTTCATATATGTGGCTGTGAAGCGAGATGGCAGAATTGGACTTATCCGAGCAAAACACACAATAACAAAAAGCATGCATCAAGTGAAAGGTAAATACAGTAATTGACAGTGCCAACCAAAATGGGAAAAAGAGGAGATTTAGCATTTTAAGTATTATTTAGGCTGCACAAAGCAATATTTTTGCCCAACTACCTGAAAAAACACCAGTGTGGACACCTTTTTTTTGCACATAAACAGTGTTTTCATACTTCACTTCATGTGGAAATAGTCTGAGAAGAGGACCAAAGTGGAGGTGAAGAGGCTGTTGAGGTCGTACCAGGAAATGTTCTCACCCTGTGTTAAGTCATTTAGCAGCAGAGGCTACAAGCTATTATGCCTGAGCTTTAGCCGTGACAATAATAATAATTACGAGACGGCTGGAGCTGAAGAATCGAAGCACCCATTTAGCAGATGAGCTTCCAAACGACCTCCTGAAAGAAAAAATAAATGGCACATAGCCAACTAACATGTCAGCACTCTCCCTCTCTCCTCTCACCCTCTTCCTCTCTCCCTCATGTCTTTCTATTTCTCTCACCCTCTCCGTCTCTGTCGCACATTCAGCGTCAAGCTTTCTCAGTTTCACTTCTGAAAAGCGGTAGACCAATATTATAACATACACGCACACACACATAAACATCACATATTCTTCACACTAGAGCAGTCATAAGAAAGGTTTTTTTCTCACTTACTCACACACACACACACACACACACACACACACACACACACACACACACACACACACACACACACACACACACACACACACACACACACACACACAGACACATACTTAGTTTAACACACATGCGACACACATAATCCCTTTAGTCCTAGTTGTACAGAAGTTAAAGCGTCTTTAGCTTCTGTACTGTGATGTATTTTGCAGTGAAACAGAATTTTTGCACAGTTACAAGAGGGATTTGAATCAAATACTTCGCATTTGATCGGTCCGCTGGGACTTATAGTTTAGTCAGATGCAAAACTACAGAGAACTCTTGGCTTCACATACATCCCTCACCTGTTGTTAGGTCAGGACAAGGGAGATACAAATGTGAAACTTTGCCAGATCCATGTCATCCGTCACACGTTCATTTGCGCGTACTGCCAGTGATGCAGTAACACAGAGCAAGTTGAAAATTTGCAAAGTTTCCCTTGAATAAATTTGACCATAGCCACTTTTTTTTAGTTTTTGGCAACTCTTTTCCCAACAGACTTTTCTTCCTATTTCCCCATTTTGCTCTGTTAGCAACGATCCACAAACGCTGAAGCGCGATATATGACAGGTGTAGTCATCCAAGTTCTTCTTATTTTATTCAAACTCCAAATAACAGGATGAGTCATCAAACATTTGAAGCCTAATGGAAGCTTAAGATGCTCTAACTTTTGTTTCACTGGGACTTTAAATACAGTGTGTATACACATGTGAAGAGAAGCATCTTCTTGTCCATTCCCACTTCTGAGGACACACCGACCCTCTGATGTGACCAACAAGAAAAATAAACTTCTCACATCCCCCCTCACACACACACTCTCCCTGGTGTAAAACCACACTGTGTGTTGCTTCATCTTGTGATGTGGCTGTAGAGGAGCTGCATCACACTAACTACCTCCTGCAGAGACAGACAGAGAGGAGAAAGAGACAGAGAGAACAAGAATAGGGGTAAATTAGGGAGGGGAGACAAACAAATTGAGCGAAAAAGTTGAGAGATGTTTGTATGCCCTACATAGATTTATGACAGAAAAAGAAAGTGAGGAGGAGGGAAGGACTAGTGGGAACAGAGACAGAAGCTGTAACGGGAAAAGTTACAGCACACTTTAACCAAACTATCCTAAATTATTGTCACCATTTTCTCCAAAAAAACACATCTACACACAAACAGCCCACAGGAAATTGACATGGGAGATCCTGCATCATATGTGTTGTCAGATTTAAGCTTATAAAACAACTAGTTAAAGCTGAGCTAATCAATATTCTGTTCATTATAGATCAAATATGTTGGACGTTGAAAGCTATTACTCACATTTATAAACCCACAATGATTTACTGTAGTTTCAGACGCCAACTGCAGTTCCAGCATCTTTCAGCTCATTCTTTTGTTTTTTCTGACCCGCAACTTTACTGTTTTAGTGCATTCTCATAGCTCTCATCAACTTTTCTAGAAATTAAGTTGTAGACAATAAGACAAGACAGGGGGTTATCTTGCTGATGCTCAGGGCAGACACCCCTCGATAACAAATGTCCCTGTAGAGTCCAAGCGCCAATGACTCTGTCAAGACTTTATCATCACATATCATCTGTTAATAATAAACAATTATATTTTTCCTCATTTGAATGATCTCTCCTGATTGAAATACGTATTGGCAGTTTATTTTCTAGATTTTCTATCTACATTTATTTTGCAAGTAACCCTAACAGTTGGTGGTTGCTTAGTAACATTATCACTTACATAGCCAATTGAACTTTCTAGATGTTAACTCTGTGAAAAAGTTAAAGTTCCCCAGAGCTGTGCGGGGTTAAAAATCTGAAGAAACAATCCCACACAATCCCAAAACCATAGCTCACCATATTTTGCTTCTGACTCACACAACCTTATGCCCTATGTGTGCTTAAGGCTTAGCCAGCAAAAAGATACATTTCGCGGCACATACTTGCAGTCAGCATCATTTATGGCTTCAATGTAGCGCACCACAGTAATTTAAATGTGTCAGACTTCAACCGGTCTTCGTGGTAAAAAAAAGGAATTACCGATTAACAAAAAACCCTGACAAAGCCAGATATTATTAGAATTGTTGCTCTCTATCTGCTCGATCTGTAAAACAAGTTACTTTTTTGCCATTTGTGCATGTTGCATTTACAGTTTTTTCAGCTGCACCCAAAAGACAAAAAAAGATAATACTGCTTAAAGTTAGGGAAAGTTTGTGGCTTTGGTTAAACATTGAAAAGGTCAACATGAACAGTTGAATTCTTCTCTTGCACAGTCTTTCCCTAACCGTCACAAAGTGTTTAGGTAGCCTAAAAAAAACCTGGTATCATTGAAACAAGGCATTATTATCATAAATACAACAAATATGAATACATTTGGACATACTCTACCTACCCAAAACACCACCATCAACCACAATTTGCAGCTCCACACTCTACTAGGGTCAAAACAGCCTGACTCTTGAGGACTTTTGTGACTTTTGTGTTTTGTTTAAAACGTATTAATGCAACATCTCAAAACACTTATTGACATTATGTATAATATATTTCCTGATAAAATATATAGCCAATTTAGTAAACAATTAATAAAAAAATGTCAGGAGGGTGAAATGGAACTGCACTAAATGAGTTTTAGCACAGAGAGTAAGAAGATAGATACAAAGATGAAGATAGATGTGGAGGAGAAAACGAGGAGATGATTAAAAGAGAGAGACATGAGAACAGCATGTGGACTGTGCTTGAACATGAGAGAGAGGAAACAGGAAAGAGAGGCTGAGCAGGACCGGAGTGGACTGATAAATGATTCGAGTGCTGCACGGGACGCTCTTGCCTCTTCATCTTACGCAGCTGACCTTGGGCTTATGAGCTGTAATAAAATGTGGCCAAGCACTCCTGAAATTGGTCCACTCACCATAATGCTCCCGGTCCGCAGCAGCATTAGCATACAGCTTTTATAGAGTACGGTACATCCAACACATACAAATACTGCGCCGCCGGGACTGTGGGGGAGATGATGAGGTTGATGATGAGGACAATGAAGACAAGGAATGCAGCCAGGGGTCGATGACGGTGACGGGAGATGAGGAGGACGAAATGTAAGAGGAATGGTTAAGTAGGAGTGAGAGAAGAGTATAGGGATGTCTGTCGTGCAGGAGTGGAGGTGCTGATAGAGAAGAGGAGCATGGAGTACTGTAATGGAGGAGGAGGAGATGATAAGGTGAGGGAATAAGATGAGACCAGGGCATGGTAGATTGATGACGACAAAGAGAAGGGAGAAGATGAGGCAATGTAAAAGAATGGTCGAGTCGAAAATGATAAATGGTGGTGACAAAGATGGAGAGGAGGAAGAACAAGTAAAGCAGGGGGAAGGTAAACTCAGTGACTTTCATGCTAGTAATAATCATATAGCCCGAGACATTTTCAAAAGTCTTCAAGTTCGTAAAGTTAACTGCGCCTTGCTGCCGTCAAGATGAAATTTGAAATGTCACCTCTCAGCACAACATGTTCTGTTCCTGTAGTGGAGGCAGCTGTGTGTGGGTAGATGAGGATGAAGACCAAGAGCAAGATTACTCAATCACTATTTTAACAACATCAAATTTCTCTTCTGTGGTCTCTTTACACCCTCTCCATCATAATCACCCGTTTTTTTTCTCTTCGCAGGACTAAAAACCAACCTTCATCTTATTTCAGGTGGCTAATAACAGCAGAGAAAAGAGCCTGTCTCTCTCATGGCCCGGCTGGCTGGTATTATCTCCAGCCATTATTACATTTATGTGAGGTCTCGGTGCTCCTCTCAAGAGGCTCCTGGACATGTAATAGAGCTGTGGAGCACAAATCCTGGCCAAATTCAGATTAATTGGGGTATTTGTTTGTGCGGACAAATAATCAATTAATTCCAGTGTAGGCCTGATTAAGTAAAAAATGGAAGGATGAGAAAAAGAAAAGATAAGGAATAAATACATGAGACAAAGGGAGGGAGAAATCGAGAATCGTGAAACGATATCTCATGCTGATGCAGTTTTGAAATATGTTCAAGAAAAATATAAATATGAAGAATATGATGGTATGTCCAGTGCGGAGTCTGCAGGCAACAGGGCAAGAATTTTATAGGACCATTGACCAATCAGGTTCAAGCAGACCTTGGTTAAAATGCAGGTATACAGCCCATATGGAGAGCAAAATAGGTAGAACGCATTTGACGAAATGCAATCTCTGAACCCAACTTGCGAGGGCAGCCACAGTGATTGCCAAGCTGTCCAAGAAGGTATGGTCCAACAAGAATCTAACTGTACGCACAAAACTCCAGTTCTACCAAGACTGCCTCATCAGTACCTTCCTAGAAGTCAGTGAGATGGCTGTGAGATCTATACCCAATACACCGGACAAGAAAACCATCTTAACAGCTTCCACCTGCAATGCCTAAGCTGCATACTGGGCATCACGTGGCAGGAGAAAGTATATTATATACATTATCATAGTTACTCCACCAGCAGGTTTGCTGGAACCATCATCGCCTCAGTTGTCCAATTCAATATTTATAGTTCACAGTTCCTTTTAAGAAGTTGAGATCACTGCACAGTGGGGGAAATAAATAGTTGGGATGCACAGCCACGGTCGCTGCTGCAAGAAAACTGACAACCCTTCAGGCGCAATACATTGTCAGCACTGATGGACGGTAGCCTACATGGTTTGAAATTAGCTTGTAAACTGACTACTTGTGAAACAATCAGGTTGTGGATGTCTCTCAACTCCAATCCAAGTTTTGCATCTCAAGTTACTAATTGGTCTGTAAAAGTGCATGGAAAAGAAAGTCTTGGCCCTGATATCCTCTGGCTGCACCAGAACCCCAGAAATATAGCCCCTTATCTGTCATTAAACAGATGGGTTCCAGGATTGATCTATGTGCTACTTTATTGTTAAAATCAAACCTGTAGCCAAATACCAAGCAAACAAATATAAACTGCTTTACGTCTTTGCTGTGTAAATGATCAGAAATTCAGGCATAAGCAGTGTCAAACCAAAAACACTGTGCTGCATCTGGCTTTGTGAACTTCTATATGATGATACAGTCCTAGTGTATTGACTGTTGCCAGGATTTTCTTCACTATATGGCTGACAGAAGACCTGAAGCAGTGTGCGTTTGTGTGTTTGTGTGAGAGAAATGAGCATGAGAAGTTGTGTGTTTTTGAGAGTGCATGGACAAAAAGTGTTTTGTAAAATAAAGTAAAACAGATGCATAAGATATTAAAGACAGCAAAACAGGCCAATCCTGACAATATAAATAGCAATTGAAATAGGACATTATAAGGACAGAAGAAAAAACTGAAAGACGTGATCATCATCAGAGTAAAACAAAGTAATAATTATCATGTTTAACTAGAAAACGACAGTGAGAACAGAAATGTTGCAAGAACCTTTTTATAACTCAGCAGTATGCCCTGAGCTGATAACTAACAACTAGAGCATTAAGTTTGAAATTATGGATGGTTGGGGGATCTAAGCGACACTGTCATGGAGCAAGGAGTTGACTCGTCAGTTATATAAGAGAAGTGACATGTCATATTAAGAACTTGTAGGTGATTAAAGGAGTCTTAAAATTGATACTGAATTCAAAGGACAACCAATGCAGAGAAGCTAAAACGGGGATTACATGTCAGGTCTGATTTGGAAAATACGATGCAGAAATAATCAGGTGAACATAAGGGCATGAGTTTGTTTATTACATACATGCTACTTACACCAAGGTGATAAATAAGGCTCAAGGATCATAGCACTTTTTTTTATCAAATACACTGCTTGAAAATCTGTATACAAATACAAATCACATAAGAAGGCAAAAACACCTACATATTCAGGCAGTAAGAAATGGCTTCTTGGAATAAGTCAAGAAGCCAAAATCAATCAGGATTTCAAAACAAATGGAAAAAAAACCTTCTAAAGAAGTTGTTGGTGGGTAACAGAGTTCCAGAGCACCTGCCTGAAGGAGGTATTCAAATTGAGAGTGAAGTGGATCTGAAGTGTCAGATGCTGTTTGACGAGCTACCTGCTTGCCTTGATCTATATCTGACATTTGAATCAATGGTCCTCGAAATAATATGCTGCATATATTCACCTATCTGCCAATTAGTTTCTGTTCTTTGTTGCCTTGGGTTCTCATTAACCGAGCTGACTGCGTTCGAGGTGAAAACAAGACAACCCTGCTACAGAATCACTCAACTAGAGCAGCTTACTTTAAGCGGTGCAGTTTTATAAACCAAACAAAACCAATTATCTGATCATATTATTTGAATTTGAACGTCTTTTGTATTCCGGGTCAAATCTGACTCGGCAAAGGATATCAAGAGCCTGGGTGATTGTGTTTGATCCACAAGATTTATATTGGATACTTCAGTCCCGATGTCATGGTTTAGACAGATGGGCATGAAGTGTGAGAGTTAGTTTCAATAACATACAGATTAGTTTTCACCTAAGAAAGCATTAAGTTATGACCTTTGGTGATTCCAGGACTTTTTAGACATTTTAGAAGTTCCCTCATTTTAGAAGTTCCCTCAAGCGTAAGCCTATTATATTGAGAGTTATTCTGCAGTGCTGGGGAAAATAAAAGCCTTTTGACGGGTTCCTAGGCAACATAAGACCCTGGCTCGTTCATTTTTTAGCGTGTGAACTTAGATATTTATTTCCTGAGTAATATCTCTTAGTTTTATGAATGAGTCATCAAACAATTATGCAGGTATTGTGCAGTGCAACCAAAAGTCATTGAACAGGAATTAATTAGCAGAAGACATACAATGGAAAATTAATTAATACTTATTTCAAGAGCCCCCTCAAAGACATTCAAAACTTTTACTCTGATTTGAGACAATGGCCATATAATGTGAGTGAGAAGAACTTCAGTTCTAAAAGTATATTTTAGTTTAAAAGACAATATTTATGTATCATTAAAATTAGCATTAAAAGGTTAATTAATAGATGTCCTGTTGTCGTTCTCTACAAGCTCATTTTGTAGATGGCAAGATGGTTATCAAGGTGCAGTATCAAACCATAAGAAATATTAAAATTACAAGCTACTGATTATGAAGAATTCATATCTGAAGATCAACTTTTGAGAAAACAACTGTTTAGATTTAGAATATTGAAAGTTTTACAAAAATTTGCTACGACAATGAGTAGCTCCACAACTGGTGTGACAGCAAGCTAGCGCCAGCCGGGGCCTCTAGCCAACCAGTCACGCTTACAGTTTTTACTATTTCCCTGTTTCTGGATGGTTTGTTTAAATATCACACCACAAATGTTCATGAGAAAATTAAATTGAACCATGCCTTTTTGGAGTTGAAAAGCTCCACAAGCGCATTCATGGGTAACTTGCAGACCATGCTGCCAGTCACGCTCACAGACCGACTATAGAGGGATAGCATTCCATTGTTGTGTTTCTGTAACTGATAATTGCAATTTGAGCACATTTTATCTAGTGCTCTAAAAACTAGTTTAAAGCCTGGTCTACCATACTGCAAACTAAATCAACTCAACAGTTTCGTACTGCATACTACTGATGAACACAGTGTGCAGAATGTACTGTATATTGCATACTGCCTCAGTATACTGCAGTCAGTAGTGTGTAGGAGGCAGTTTTGAATTTCCTATTTATGTCTTTTCTTCTTCGATTCAGGCACATCTCAATCATCATGTCTGAAACTAGTTTGCTAAATAAATATCTGGGAAGGAGGAAATATTTGTATGATTTTTTTATTATTATTTGTTGGCACGTTTGGTAGCAGCTCTAATTGTTTTGTACAGATTCTCATATAACTCTGGAAAGGTTCCTTGTGGACCAAGAAACAACCCAATACACTTGACTGTTGACAGATACAGAGCCAAATCCAGGCCAGCCTGTTCAGCCTTGTTAGACATATACTTTGTGACGAGTGACACTTTAATTCAGTGTTGTCATAATCCGTTGAGCTGATAAAACAGATATTTCAGACAAAACCAGGAGGGACAACAGTGCTTGAAGAATATGAAGAAACTGGGGCGCTGTGTGACAGTGGAAGAAGGCAGATGGTTTGGAACATTCAGCACACGAATGAGAAGGAAGGGTACGTTTATGATACCAGGGCATAGATTTGAATGTAAAGATAAGCATATTGTGGTTAAGCAATTTATAACAATTTAACTTCCTTTTGTTTTTGTTTTCATTTTAATTAAATTGACATGCTGTGTGATTACCAATATGTAGGCAGGTAGTCAGAAAGGTGTTTGCTTTAGGGCTGAATAACTGGTAATTTGTTGCTTCTTTGTTGTCGGATTTTGAAAGGATTCAGGATATTTAAACTGAGAGGTGTTGATACCATGTTGTGGGTATTTTAAAATGAGCGAGTTTGTGTTGAACTGCATTGTGTTGTATTGAGAAGTTCTTCTAACATTTGGCCAACCCCGTTTTTGTGAGTGAGGGTAGACCAATAAAAAATTGTCATGAAACATTTTGTGATCATTGCATGATGCACATAGTGCCATTATTTAGCACATTCAGTTTTTGCATAGGTTATGTCTTGCCAAAAATATCATTGTGCTCAGTCTATAGCATTTGTGTTGGTTCTACAAAAGAAAGCCTTATGGCAAAGGTGTTGGAGCACCGTTCATGAAAAGGAGCTAAGAGCCGAATTCTTGAACAACGTATAGGTGTCAAATTTGTAGTTCTTTGCTTGTTCCAACTAGTGCATTTATTTTTTAATTTTCTTTAATTTTGTCATGGGTTATATCCTGGCAAACACAATGTTATTTGTGCTCAAGAAGGATGTCCATGGAAATGTAATAGTAATTTAGCATTTAGAAAACATTTAAATAGTTGTGTTGTGGTTTATAGTGGGAGTGGGAAGAATGGACCAGCAGGCGGGTGTTGCTTTTTCAGATCCCCTAGATTTATTCAGACCAGTCACAAAAAGGAGAAACATAAACCATTTAATTAGGTTTATCACCAAGGGTCCTGTGCAGACAATTTGCAGCAAAAAACAACAACTTACATACACTAAACAAGGCCTGCCTCAATTGTCCTAAAAATGGATAAAAAGAGTCCAACCAGTTTGCTGTCTATCATGAACTTTTATATTATGTCACCTGCTGCCTGTGGCCAATCAGGGAGGAGCTCTGGAATTAGTGCCACTTTGACCCAGGTGGCATCCATCTTGCCTCGTTTGGAGCCAATTGGTGGTCAAATGCACTCTGACAAAAGATATTAACCAAATGTGCCCTGTAAAGAGGCATTCAAAAACCATAAATAGTGTTGGGGAAGAAGAGAAACAGGTAAACATTCCCTTCTTTGGAACTGACTTACATTACAGCAGGATAAATCACACAAAATTATTTTCAAAGGGGAAGCACGCTCCTTCTTCTTTAAGAGTAAGGCAGGTCAGAGAACTAAAGTCCCCCTAAAAAAAACAGTGTGAGCCCAGGAACTGAGCCCTGAGGTATCCCATAGATCAGTTGGGCTTGGAGGACGTGTAAAGAACTCTTGTGTCCTAAAATTAGGAGATGAACAACTGTGGACCCATTCAAATAAACAAATTTCATGAGGAAATTATATAAGAAAGGGAAAATGTGAGATAACTTTGACAGTCTATATAATGAGTTGTACACTAAATAGTTTTATGGTTTTATCCATTGGTTTTTATGTATTGTTTGTTAATTTTTTTAAACCAAATACCTTATTATTATTATTCCTTTATCTTTTCTTGAGCAATAGATATACTTGCTCAAGAAAAGCAAGTTTTCTTGAGTATATCAAAGTGCTTCCTATCAATATTCTCCTGTAGCTCTCTGTCAATGCCCCACAGCTAGTGTGTGTGTTGATGTTTACACATTGGTTTGTGAGTAAGTGTTGTTTGTCATAAGTCCACCTAAATGGGCAGGAGGCACAGTCACACATGGCAGCCGGCTACCAGAGGAAGTGTGCGTTAGTCACACTGTTTTCTCAGGCAGCCATTGCCAAAAAAAATCTCACTTACACAAGTAACTCCTATTTAATATTCTTTCAAAAAACTACAGAGAAAATTATACACAGTCTGTACACATACCTGTCAGTGATACAGCCACAATTTTATAAAATGAGTTTGTAAGCATCTTTTATTCACTGAAGGATGAAAATACAGAATTGCAATAATTAACTGCAATTCTGCAGTATTGAATTGTTTCCGGTGATAGATAGCTTTTTTGTGAACTCGAATGCTTATTGGTAAGTGTATTGAAATGAACTTTGATGGAAATTGTCGAATTTATTATACATTTAATTAATTCATAATCTATTGCATTATTTGGTTGTTTCAAAACAGAGTAAGAACCAGAAATATGTTTTCCAATCTAGAAATGTCAGCACTTGGTAACGTTTTTGTCAGCTCAGTGGTGTTCATCAACAACCTTAAATTCTGCCAACATATCTTTAGGTATTATTTTTGTGATATTTTTGTGATTTAGGTATTATTTTTGTTACATTTGTACACCAGCAATGGGAAGCTATGTAAAACTATATCCTCACAGCAAACATCTATAAGTTAACTAGACTATTTAGACACTCAAGAGTTAAATTTAACACCATCTATTAAACTTTTTTTTACCAAACTACAAATTATTTTTATTTTTAGCGAGGTAATTAAGACAAAGAAATTGAATTAAGTTGAGGTTGATATTGTTATTGTTATAAAATCTTAACTTTTAGCTTAAAATGTGCTTCTTCTACTATGTTTACAAACCTACGAAAAAGTTTAATGACAAAGGGAAATTGTAAATATATATCAAAATATTTGTTATTCAGAGAAAGTTATCAAGTGATCATTCTATAGTTCCAAACACCTACTTTCCTGGTTGCATCACTCCCATTCCTCGCACTGAGCCGTTTAACTGGCCCCACTCTGTACTTGTTTCTGAGAAATTGCCAGCAGCCTGGAGTCAAGCTGATGCTTACCTGGGCTGAATTGCATGTTTGGTCTCTAGGGCTTTTACTTTTTCCCTTTGAGCCTATTTCCTCAGTTCTCTGTTTTCCCTCTCTCTGTTTTGTAAAGGTATTACTTTCAAATGCCATATGGTATGAGCACTTTCACTCAGCACAATTGTTTACTTTGACTCAACCCTCCTCTTGACCTCCCGAAAAAATGATTAAAACAAAATCACACAAGCCCTGTGGCAGTTTTAAAAAGGCTAAAATATTTATCGTATAATATTTTTTCTGAAATCAACATACTTTAGAAAAATACAAATGGTCGATTATTTCTGGTAGGTGATGTTTGGATACACCAGAGAAGGTAGGAATGAAATTAGATTTTATTGTGTATTGATTCAAGGCACAGTCAAACAAATAGGAAATCATACCCAGCTGGCAGGCAAACAAAAACAATGGATTGCTTATGAAAAGAGTACCCCCCCAACCCGCCCCCCCACAAATAAGCAATGTCAAACTTTTGGTGTTTACAAAAAAATCTTTCATCTCTTTGGTTCTTTGTATTCTTCCTTGTCAAAACTTTAAACTTATATTGACCACAATGCAGCTCAATTGTCAAAAATTCTGTTTGAGATTTGGGTGTGTTATGGTAGCAGTGGCTAAATGTAGCCTTGAGGCGCTAACATCAAGTCTTTCTAACTCTACACCCCTGATTTTTCTTTGTTTCAAACTGTAATGTTCAGCCCCAATGCCAGTGCTGGAAGGGCGGAAAAATAAGTGCTGGTACTCCCCACATTCACATGTTGGCTGGTTATTGTAAGCCTACATTCTAAATTCCTTCATAATAAATGAATAAATAGATAATTTCTTCATACAAAAAGGAAAATGTTATTATTTTTACTTAAATCTATGCAATTTCACAGCATTTGGAACCATTATTATTACTATTATTTTAGATAACAGGCAAACAGCTCCCATGGACCTGTAAACACACTCTGATGTGTAAAATTGGTGGAGGTAAGCCTACATTACATTTCCATCAACAATATTTTCAGCTCAGCTCTTTAAAAGCACGTGATCCCGCAGCTCTGATGCAGGTAATAAATAAATGTCAACCACATCAATCCCAAATCACACACAGTGAGAGCGGCGCTACAGTTAACAGTCTGGTAGTGTGATAACGTAGGTGATAAAAATACTGGTGAGGTCATGGCAGGGTCTGAAATAACAGAGAATGTTAGAACTGACGGGAAAAAAAAATGTACGGACGAATTGCAGGAATGACAAAGACAAACAGAAAGTTGTTATCCAAACTGATAAACACAAATTCCAGTATAAACCAACCTCCCCTCACGTGTGCTCACGACATTTCCTTTAAATTCCTTATGTTTGTTGTGTCACTGTGTTCCCATATCCCATCACTTCGGTGAGTAAAATAATATCATAATATATAAATTATGTTGAAAACACAAAAATTTACTTTTAACAATGAGGATGATTAACTTGATTGTTAATACAAAACAACCTAGATTTCAAAGTAACAAGAACTGTACATGGCAGCTTTCACTATAAAGCCCAATTTGTATTTCTGTCCTTTTTTTGCGTCTTGTAACTAATTGTGCCTTCATCTCTTGCACACTGCAATTAAATGAGTCAGAGGCTGAGGGTTGAAGATAATGGAAATTAATTCCACCCAGTAAATTGCTCTCCTCAAATGTAAATGAAATAAAAACGGACATCTGCATTTTGGATGTGATTGCACAATCACTTGAAGGTCTGGATCTTACACTCTAGTGATAATGCTAAAACCTTAACTCTGACTGTCAACTTGGCCCTCTTTATTTTAACCTGTTTGAACAGCAGAAGACAAAAAGCTAAATCTTTGTACATGCTTCAATTTAATATTTTCGTGAAATATTGTATAAAATTGAAAAGGGCACCAACTGAAACACTACACACATGTACATATATCTACACATCATATGCAGCATATAACCTGAAGCAACGTAGAAACAGATATCACGCTCACACATATGTGAATGAATGTACATAGAATTGTAAACAGATGCATGCAAATGCAGGTTAAGGGATGCATCTCTATGCACGCAGTAACAAGGACATCAAATCATCCATATGTACTTACAGTTTTTCACAATTGTTAACACACGTTTCTCAAAACAATAACGGCTTTCTCAAAACTGCACACACAAAACTGAAAACCTCACACACAAAATGCTAAACCTGACACTCCCTTTGCAAGATGACTCTTTGCCATCAAATCTCTTAACTGTTCACAAAATGGAACTCGTGTTTTCATTTGGTACACACAGCCATATTTTCAAATGACACACACATACCATTCATTGAGTACACACAACTAAGCATTTGCTGCACACTACCAAGCATTTACAGCACACTGAAGTGCAAAATTGAAAACACAATCATAGAAATGGAACACACCATATGAATGACAACGACTCTGGAGAATGAGCCATTTCTCCTTTTGTAAAATGTCTCAGTGTAGGCCTACTTTTTTCATAGTCAAACATAAAACAGCACACAAATATGCAGCAAAAAAAGTTTTATTTCGGTACACACAGAGAACAGTACAGTACTGTAAACCAGCCTGACGGTCTGGACGTTCCTGAATGTAGCGTGGTCAGCCAGGATCCTAGTTTGTATTTGTCGGAGTGTGATAGCGTTGTTCTCACGAACCATATTTACAATTTCAGTCTCCTGTTCGGCTGTGAAAGTGTGTGTTCTTCCTCCACGGTGTGGTTCTCTTTCAGTCCTGCAAAATACAAATACTGTGAGCACACTGTATTCTATTGATATGCAGTGTTACAGTACACAAGGCAAATAGATTTCGTACCTGTTCTCCATCCTGAAGGTTCTAATGATGGCAGCAACTGTGAAGCGGCTGAGATTTGGTTGGACCCTCTGGCCAGCCTCCCTCATGCTCAAACCATGGTTGAGCACATGGTCTACCACAGTGGCCCGAATCTCATTAGAGATAACCGTTCTCCTTCTTCTTTCTCCTCCTCCTCCTCCTTCTTCTCCTTGTCCTTCTCCTCCTCTTCCTCCTCCTTGTCCTCCTCCTCCTCCTTGTCCTCCTCTTCCTCCTCCTCCTCTCACTCTTACCCCTCTCCTTCTCTGGTTGTCGATCTCTTCAAAGTTCTCCATTGTTCACCAAACAAAACAGAGGCTCCAGGCACTTTTATGCTGCAGTCCTGATTGCAAATTGCTCAACAGACCTGAATGTTTAGAGATTTGAATATTTGTGTGTTGTAGGTTGATGCTTTGAGATTTTACTTGAGTACTTGATTTTAAGTGTGTGCAACAACTGAACATTGTGTGTAGTGTTTTGACAACAAGGTGATGTGTAATTGACATCAGAGTGTAAAGAAGGAAAGTCAGAGTCTAATGCAGATAAGGGAGTGTGAAGTAGTGCCAAATTGGGTCGAGCGATTGGTACATGAAGTGAAGGTTGTGCAAATTGTGCCGAATTTTCGCTTTTTGTGTGTTAACAACTGAGAAAAACTGTAAACAAAATGGCTCGTGCACAAAAATGCATATATCAAATTATCTCTGAAAATGCGCATACATACACACCCGAACACATCAGCTCTTTACTCAGGGAATGACAACCGTGGAGGGTGTCACAGGTGTCAGCAGTGACCGTCACGCCCTAGAGGATTGTGGGAAAAGAGTGACACGAATGAAAAAAGAGTCTGCCTTTTGCAGAGGAGAGAGACTGTGAGATATGTGAGTATAAGCCAAAGAGTAGAAGGTGGAGATGAAGGCGAGGGGGGGAACAATCAATTCTCTGACATCTCTAAATGTGCACTTGATGATGCATACCTAAACAGGCCTGAAATGGTCTGCAGGGACAGGGGGAGGAAGTAAAAGAGGTGAATGAGGGGAAAAAAAGGTGAAGGAGGGGGGGTTAAAGGGAAAAGTGAGAGACTAAATTAATGAAGAGAAATTGGAAGGGAAGGAGATAAAGACGGAGCTAAGTTGGAGAGACCGTTATGTTCGTCCATTTGGGCCCTAAATAGCAGTTGGTCCTCAGAGGACTCGGCTCTAAACGAAGCGGTCAGCCTTGCAGGTCGTTCCGCGGTCCGCAGAGAATGAAGGGAGTGAAAGAGAGAGTGGAGACGGGGTGAATGCTGATGAGTTGGGGTTGAAGGAGCAGCCATAGATTTTCTGTGGGACCGGTGAGCGCTCTTACCCTCAACACAGTTCATTTGCCGCAAAGTCTCAAGAAACTGTCGGTTACTCTGCATAACAAGTGAGATAAGAAACTTTGTCTCAGCTTTTATTTTTCTTAAGATTATATTTAAAACATTTCCTACTATCTTAAGGTAAATTAAAAGGGAGATGGATGTAAGGAGGATATATTATTCATCAACTTTAATTAAAATCAAACCTATAAAAGCAGGACAAATTAAGCAAGAACCAATATACTGTAACTCCTTAAATGAGATTTCTCAATAGCAGCAATCTTGTTGTTGAACCTTTCTTTAACAAGTAAAACCTTTTATTGAAGGATGAAGGGAGCAATAATGTTCTTCTCTCAAATACTTGAAGACATGTAAATCTGCTGATTGAAGTCATGAAAGTAGTTTAACCTCAAAGGGTCCATTCCATTAGAAAGTTAGTGCAAGCACTGGGAATCATCACGCACATACAATTCCTATCTCTGAAGAGGAAACTTAATGTTGCACAATTACATCTTAAAGCCTTACTACACCCTTGACAGGGTAAGTGGGATGCAGATCTACTATCAGTTGCTCTTGATTGCTATTTTACGAGCTTGAGTCACTCTGTAAAACTTGGGACAGAAGTCTTACTTAGTCTGAACTTGTCTGAACATTTCCAAGACAAAGTAAGTCATGAGTGTTAGTTTAATGTAAAGGATTCACAGTTCGCTATCCAGTACAATAAAGATACAGATACATTTGTAACGGTGAAATATACTATAATTCAAGATCACTTGGTACAATACACAGCCACATTTACGGTTTTATGTAATTACATAATAAGTGGTTTTATTTAAAAAGAAAATTAAAAAATGATGATTAAAAAACTTATGTAACAAGATAATAGTCCCTATTTGTCATACGGATATGGACTGTAATTTACCTCGATCATTTATACTGAGTAATTAAAAATAAACAAAAAAAGGATTTTTCTTTCTGTTTGCACCATGCAACAGTATTTGGGTAAATATGTGTACATGCACCTTTTACAGTATTTAAAATGTTTTTTTTTCTTTATGAAAATGCAAACATGTCAGGCTGACTTCAAGGGAAATGTGTTTTAAAGACCTACGTAGAGAATATGCATGTAATGAAACTACAACCATAAAAATAGAGTCTTTGCTTTGACCATTTCATCAGACTGTAGCTTAAAAAATGAGCTGGAACAAGCTGATAAATAATGGATCATTAATACTCTCACTCATACTTGAATAAAATGTTTTGGTTTTTTTAAAGTAAAGCTTGACTTAATGTTTGTACTAGGTAGAAATACAGTACTAAAACAATATGCAAAAGAAAACTTCCCTGTATCCAAAACCACGTTACTCTGCTGGATCACTGTAGTGTGCCGCACTGGAGGACACTGTCCTCCAAAGCCATCCTCCCTGTGCCTGTCTGAACAGCCCCTCAGGCTGTTCCACACCTCAGTGCCAAACTGCATTAGTCAGTCAGAAGTGAGCGATCCATCACATTGCTGTTAATGTACTTGGCCCTTTCTGATTGGACTTTGTCAATGCCACAGAAGTTAGTTGTGCAAATCCATCCTTGGTTATGTCTTGAGCCATGTCGATACAACACTGTGACCATCCAAACACTCTCCTCCTTACAGTTAATGTGAAATGTCAAACAACTTGTCTCGCCCATTCATAAAAGGACAATGAATAGTTATGATGTTAGGTTGTTTTTTATATTAATATAAGAAAGGGCTAACACATTTACAATGACACAAGCATGGCACACGAGAGAATATGTCCCATTCATTTCACTAATCTCATTCAAATGTCAATGACACAATTCGGAGGGTGTTCCACAAACTTACCTGAATATTTGCAAACCTCTAATCTACAGTGAAAAGTTAATGAATCCTCCCCAGCATTATTCTTTGAAAACAACTTTAAAGAGGTATAATAAACATAAATGCGGTAGGCAATATACATCACTATTCATTATGTGAGCCTGACCTGATGTTGCCTATTAACTTTACACACTATGATGGTATCCGCGCCCATTCTGTCAATTCTCTCTGATCCAAACCTTGGAGGGTGGGAGGGAGGTGAGGTGGATTGGTCTAACAAAAACAGTCATTTTTAATCTAGGAGGCAGGTGCTTTAGACCTTTGTGTTTGTGTCCCAAAGTGATGTTCAGTTAATTAGAACTGACCTTAGTGATATTCTTAACATGTTTTCTGTAGTTATGTTACTTTGTTTACATTTTACTTAGTTTGCGTATTTATTTCAAACCCAACCACAATGCGTTTCATCAACGTAGCTAAGTGTTTTTTGTTGCCTAAACCTAAGTGTTTTTCTTTGAATGTTGAGTTAGGATGAGAACGCGTTGGCGCCAAAAATCAGGGAGGACTTAAAGCAGCACAAGGTTAAACGAGCCTCAAGACTGACACCTACAGCTTAATGACCCATGAGGCATGTTAGAGGAAATTAAGGGGGGCTTATCCTCCCTGCTATCCGGAAGCCTCTTGAGGCTCGGTAGGATGTAAGGAGGTGTGCAGCACACCTTTGCTGATATTTTAAGACCATAAGAACATGGTGAACACCGGCATTACATTTCCAGGTTTGTGCCATTTGAAGGGAAATGAAAGCTTTCAGTGCTAGCACCTCTGTACAGTTTGTGACCTTTGACATCAAGAAGTCTGATCTGCTGAGAGAAATCCTTCAAAATAAATTTGTAAGGCTCAAAAGGTCAGCCATAATCCTACCTCAGCAGGTGTGTATAAAAAAAAAACTGGAGGAGGTCATAAAGCAGCTGAGGGTTAAACAAGCCTTAGGCCGGCAAAGATTGGCAGATCAACCTATGAGGTCAGTTGGATGACCTGCAAGGCTTGTTGGAGGACATGATGGTGTCCTTTCTGCTGTCCAGCAGCCTCCAGGATAAGGTTGTGTAGCATTAGAGTGATATCTAAGGCCTTGGTCTGGAAAAGGAGATATTATCAATGTTTTGCCAGCACAGCAGACGTTGAGGGGAAGCTTGGACCTCTGCTTAACACTGTGAGCAGCAGCAAAGTGACACGGAGCTTCAAGTTAAATGTGAGAAACCACTTTCAGACACACACTGTATATGTGTTGGCAAATTTAACATATAGTTCTAAAGGCCCATAGTCACCTCCCCTCAAAAGGCTTTACAGTAGTCTTATTAGATCTGACTTAGTAACATTTCTGTCACACTTCCCACACTTCTCACACTTCTCAAATGAAGAATGTGAACTCTGAAGTTAATTAGTGTTGCATCGTGCTTTGGTCTGTCTTAGTGTCCGCTCTATTACAGTCTGTATGGTTGTCATTTTGATCCTATTTACAATATTGTTATAGGCCAACTTCACAAATCACAAATTTGCCTCAGGTATATTCAGGTTGGGTGCGACTGTAATTGGGTTCCTTTTGGATTGGGTCTCTCTTGGTGGGAGAATGGATTTCTGCAACTTGAGTCAGGGTAGCTTTTTGATTGGTCTTTGTCCCATGTACAGTATAATGAACATTGTTTAAACAACCCAGTTACCAAATCCTGTAAATCACGGATGCCTTGAATGTCAACATTTGTGAACCAAAAACACTTCATAACACACAAACAACGGGCTCCTGGGGGAAAGTCCTGTGTTTGTTTGCCCCACACCACCTTCATTGGAACTTTCTCGCTAGCAACTATCAATAACGGTAGCTCAGCATTTTATCATCATTTTTTGACCAAATGCAAAAAAGTCAACATTCAACATATTTGTCGATGGTAGGAACAAACAATGACAACATTTCTTCCTGGCAACTAGCCTGATTAAACATTATGCCCTTTCACTCCCTCTTCACACCTCTGTTTTCCTCTGCAGCATTTCCCCGGCCTTAGCGTGGTGACGGCGCAAAAATAGTTTCAATCAGAGGAAATACTTCTTCACTTTTTCCAGCTCTATACTGAAATAATAAAGTATGATGAAGGACCTCAAAGCTTTTCCTCTGGCCGTCTGAGTAGAAGGGAAGGCTGCGACTCTGTCTTCTCTGCAGAAAGGCTGTGTCTGGGCTCCTGCCGGGGACTCTGAAATATTCATGGTATAAATATTGCAAGGCTCTGCGTCTAATAAAAGCGCTGGTCTTTATTAACGAGGTGACTGAAGGATCCATTGATCAAGCTTTCTGTTTTATGTCATAAGGATTTTCTCCTTTGCCACTTCTCTCTTTGTCTCGCATTCTCACACTTTGTATGCGCTCTCTCACTCTCTTACATTGTGACTCTCTCTTTAATACTCATATTTAGTGGCTCTTATGCAAGCTTTCTCCCTCAAGACGTACTTGCTGCTTTGCACGTCGCGTATTTATTAGTGAATGACCCTCTCTCTCAGTCCTTTCATGCGTGTCTCGCTGCTCCACGTTTTCTCTCTGGGCTGCTTCGGCAGCAGCACTGGCCTGGTTTTAACAGCAGCCTAATTAGCCAGCATGTCTGAGAGAGGACTGAAACTTTTTTTGAGAGCCCTTAACATCAGAGTCCAGTGACAGAGAGAGAGAACGATACACGCTGGATGAGGGTGGGTGTGTTGTTAAGGATGTCTGCAAGCTCATTTTACTGCTGTAGTGGTCAAAAAGAAGGTGAACTACGACCTCCACTCTGTGATATCACAGGCAAGACCTGTGCTTCAAAGTGTGGTTTAGGACTGCTAGACAAAATCACTCAATTTGTTCTGCCTAATGCATGTTTTACATATAGCTTTTTACATAAAAGAAAATAAACAAGTGTGAATAAAAGTCAGATACCTACTAGAATATGTTAGCTTTAATAGATGACTTATAACCATTATTATATAAGGCAATAGCAGGCCATTAACTGAGAGTATTTCATTCTCACTGCTTGAATTCTCCGTCACAAAGAGATATCCTGCATGGCTGTTGTATTGTAAGGTACTGCAAGGTGAAATAAATTATTGAAGAACAGAAAAGCCCCATGTGAAATAGCTCAAATTGTAGCTATTAGACGTTGAAGTTCTTGTTCTGCACTTTCTAGTTTTCACCTACTACTGTATATATACACATTAACATAGGAGAAACAATGTATACTGAAAGAAAAGGCACTGATTCTCAATTAAAAAGAAAATAGTTGCTTTCAATTGCTTCAGTTTGTTTACTTGAGTATTTCCATATTCTGCTACTTCACTGCATTCATCTGACAGTTTATTTTTTAAATTTAAGAGAGATGTGATGTGAGAGTGTGGCAGTTCCATCAAAGAGTGGCAGTTCCATCAAAGAGTGATTTCCCCTCTAAACCTCTCAGATGATTTCATATAAAACTGTTAAAAATTTGACAAATAAGGAAAGATTAGAGAAAAGGCCAAAATATAAATACAAAAATGTGTAGCAGCACTTTTTTTCATTACAACCAATGTAATCCTCTCACAATTCTTCAGATGTATCTTGTTACCCTTTGGAGGAGCCTGACCCCTCAGTTTGGGACCACTGGGCAAAACCTTACTGTATTATGAAGTAATTAAAACTTTCTCCATCAACAACAGTAAAACACTTCTTACATAAATGCATTAGTGTTAATAGAGAAATCAGATAAATCCATACATTTTTGGGGTATAACAAGGACTTTTAAAAACAAGTTATAATACTACCTCTGTACTTTTTCTTTAATAGAATTGTGAGTGAAAGACTTTTACTTGTTATGAGACTTTTTACATTGTCGCACTAATACTTTTACTAAAGTAAACGAACTGTGAACTTCTTCTGCAACTGGGTTTTACATCAGATTTTTTAATTCCAGTGAATTTAACATAATTTTATGAGTGACTGATGAGTTCAGGTTTCCTGTAATAGCCATCAAAGATTATGATGCAGAGTATGACTTTCCTGAATCAGGGCTATGTTTCTTCACTTCATTACCTCACTTCCTCTCTCTCTTCCTCTTCCTTCTCCCTCCCATCCTGCCCAATCATCCTCGTTCCGACAGATTGTTTGTATTCATTATGAACATCCTCCCAGTTTGAAGCGTACATCTGTCATGTTATGGCAAATCACAAGGGCATGGAATTGAGAAAGGGTACAAGGATCAGGAAATCCGTCACCATATGGATTGTTGGGTTAAACCATTTATGTTATTATTTGGTTCCTATGTTTTCACATTTTCTTTTTGCACGAAAAATGCCACCGCCTCCATGTTAGCTGATGGGACATAGGTCAAACTAAAAGATCAAAGTACACGTTTAAGAGAGTAAACTTAACTTTCTGTAACTAACAACTATTTATCTGTAGCATCTTGTCAACAACTAATGACAAAATTGACCTTGACCGCTGTGACGGATCCATGCTTTGTTTAAGGCCACTAAATGTTTTCCCCTCCATTTAAAAAATATATACTACTCCCTACCCGCACACCATCTTTTCTCAAGAAATTGTGCCCCAGCAGTAGGAAAAGGAACGCATCTAATGTCTTGGCTTGGTTTAAGTCTTTGGGTTTGGCTCGATGGCATAGACTAAGATTACAACAAGAGAATCGTCTTTGTTTTTTTCCTCAAAACAATCCAATTATAGTCTTCTAGAGCTATAAGACTTTAGAAAAATCAATCACATTGCATGTCGTGGAAATGAAAGAACTGCTGGAGTGCAATCATGAATGGCCAGGAATCCAAGGAAGATAACAGCAATTGATGAAAGAATAACATATTATACAGCTGTGAATAAAAAAACTAGAATCAGACTAGGGAATACACAGACAATTCCAGGGGTGAAACAGTCGTATTTCATCATTGGAAGATTCTTTAGTACAAGAGAAGTACAAAGAAACTACAGCTGGTTGCAAGCCTTTTATCAGCAGCAAGAACAGAGCCAAATACAAAGTAAGACAGAAACAGAAGAGCACATCTTTTCACCTGTGAAGCATGTAGGAAGCAGCGTCATGATTGCAGCACGCATGGCTGCCTCTGAACCTGACTCCCCGGATTCTACTGATGTTACGGATAATGGCAGCCAAATGAACTCAGAAGCTTACAGAAAGACCTTGTCTGCGCTGTCACATTTAATTAATGAATCCATTGGGAAGAAAAAGGTGGGAAGTGTGGGCCAAGTCAATTTGATAATTCAAAGATTTATTCAGTCAGTGGCTGTGTTTCTATGGTGCCTATTTTCTAACAAATAATCGGAACAAAAAAGCCATCAAATTAAAATTGCATTAGGACAGACATTTTTTTTATTTATTATGGGTTGTAGAAACCTTAGTTAGAATGTATATTTCCATGACAGTTTCTGAACGATGTTGTTGGTCAATAGGCATGCTCTCTGTGCATACATGTCCATTTGAGTGAAGTCAAACTACTTAGCAGAAGCACACTACTTGATCGCTTCCACTATTCTTTCATTTTTTATTATTCTTTTCCACTAGTGGCCATTTCCTGAGTGTTTTGTTTTTCCTGAGGGAACCATCTTTGGTTAGGCTAAGTAGTTCTGACTCGCTTCCACATGACTCTGAAGCAGGGCATGCAGCAGGTGGCCTATTGCTTCTCCCATTTTAGTAACTGCAGGAGAAGTATATTCTGATGAAAGCATCAAAACCACAGTAGTACACCCATGATAGAGCAAAGTGCTCCACACAGACGTTTTCAGAGGTTTGCCGATTGAGTGCTGCCTGATCCTGATCGTTATTTTTTTGCACACACACACACACAGTGTAAAACAGGGGTCACCCCATAAAGTGACAATAGCTCTCCCACATGAAAGGGTTGCTGCTGGAAGCTAGTCGATGCAGTGACTATCATAGGGCTAGTTGGAGATGTGCTGGAAACCTAACTCACTAGCACTAGTGACAGACACAATAGCTCCATGAGCTTTACTCCATTTTTTCTCTACTTTTCTGTTAACTTCCTTTCCGGGATTTTGTTTACCAATGCATGGTAATGTGTTCAATAAAAAGTAAACTTTGTGAGCTTAATCATAGTTTGGAATGTGGGAGCAGGACCTAAACGCAGATACAAAAGCAGGTTGACTGGTGCACTTAAATTATTTAATAAACAAAAGGTTTATAAACTGAAAGTCCAGGATGCAGGCAGGTAACAGGAAAACAAAACTCCATGCAAGACGATAGACAACAAAGACGAACAAAAGAAGAGGTGAAACCCATAACAACAGGGCAGACAATAGGAAAGGAGGGAAAACACAGAGATGCAGTAAGCAAAACTATGACACATTGGTAGAGTAAAGTTACAAAATAAAACAGACAATGAAAAATCCAAGGACCATAACAATCTTAATACGTATGTGAAAATGGGTATGCACAATTGTGTCATAAGAGCATTTTTAGTAAATAATAAAAATAAATAAATAATCTCAAGGGGCTATCCATCAATAAATAAATTCAAAAGGGGTTATATTCCCCTTAAACAAATCAATTATAAAAATGACAATTGGCATATTGCTAAAAAAGAAAACAACTTAAAAAGACTGAAACAACTAAATTACCGCAACCATAAAATACACAACAAAACTAAGAAATTAATAACCAAGAAAAAAAGAAAAATATCTGTCAGCTCATAATAAACATTGTACGTCATAGACACAAATAGTCAGTACGGCAGCAAACCGCTGACTCCTCGTCTTGTCTCATAATCATCCTGTCTGCAAATTATTGCTCTTTTGTGGAACGTTTTTTACTGCTTATAGTGGAGGTAAAATAAAAGGGGCATGGTGCAACAAAGCTAATAAGCTACAATTGCTTCCTCTATTTTAGACTCTGGCAGTTTGTTCCCTCAGCGGCCATCACTGTCAAGATGACTTGCAATAGGTCAATGGCGCAAATTCAGGGGTCAAAGTTCAACAAAGTTGAACTTTACGTAGAATATATCATAGAGCGTAACCTCTAATTGCAGCATTTCCATTATTCACTATCAAAAATTCTACTTAGACCAGGCTTTAAGGCAAAAGCAATAGTTTAAGTGTCCACTCGGAGGGCCTCTTCAAAGTACCAGTTTTTGCTATGTATTCATATTTAGTATGTATGTAGTTTTGCTGTATAAGTCAATCTTGTGAAACTAAAAATGTGGAAACATGGTATAGCCGTCAATTTGCTGTTCAATTTGAAGTGTTGCAATGTAAGATATGAATGCAATCAATGTTGCACAAAGTTTATGGTTAGAGCATCATGACAAGGAGCTGTTGTGGGGTAAACTGGCCAAATCTCAATTGATGGTTGTAAAATGTTCTATATCCCAAGAGGGAAACACTCCATCCAGCACAGAGCACATAATTACAAGCATCCAGTGATTTATGAGCGTGCAGGCTCTGTTTAGTATACACACTTGGCTTCTCAGATAGATCTACAGCTACACTGTGTTCAGACAGTGCCCGGCCATTTGGAATCATCTCATACCCGTTCCCAAGCATGGATGTCCAACCAGGCACTGTGGTTCTCTCAGCCAAATGGGACTGAATGGTTTTCACATAAGCAAAGCTGAATACACAGGCAGCATGAGGCACTCCCACTGAGCAACCCCTGTGTCCAAAAAAAGATTTTAGTGGCCTCTGCAAGAAATGACTGCACCCTTATTAGAAGCTCCACTTTTTTCACTCCTGCATTGTAAAATATGCACTGATTAAACCAAAAAAATTGGAGTCATAAAATCTATCCATGTTGGTATATAGAATGTATTGAACTGACCAATAGGCATATACAGAGCCATATAGAGATGTAGCTCTTGCAGATTAGTGGTAGCTACATTCAGGTTTGAAAGAGTTGGCAGAGCGAAGGGTGCGAATAGAAAATGCAACATCTAGCAGCAAGAAAACTGAAGACCAATCAGAGTCACTTAAAAACAATTACTGTCGTTCATCTCATATGAGAGTCAAAACATTTTTGAGTGATTTGTTGCTGAAAACTCTTCAAACCCTTATTTTCCATTTTGCACAGTTAAATGGTCAAAATGCATTAAATTTCTCATGCCCTATACCAAATATTATAATATATGATTCATGCGGTTTATGTTATATCTATTGTGTATGTTTTGTGTGTGTGTGTGTGTGTGTGTGTGTGTGTGTGTGTGTGTGTGTGTGTGTGTGTGTGTGTGTGTGTGTGTGTGTGTGTGTGTGTGTGTGTGTGTGTGTGTGTGTGACAAGATATAAGACGAGGACATCATTTGCAGAACTGTATATGCATGCTTGTTGTTTATTAAAAAAGACATAACTTGAAACACTTTTCTTGTAAATTGTCTGCTTATTGACGTACTATACAGTAGCGACAGACAATGCATGAAATAGAAAGAGTGCATTCAAGATGTGCACTCGGTAAAAATGTCATTGCATTGGGGAAATAAGCTTTTTAGTTAAATCTTCATTCTAGACGAGCTTTCTCCAGGTGGTCAAAACCATAATGTGGTTAAGACATCTAACTATAAAGAATCCCTATCCGTCTGTCTGTGGGTATGTGCTTTGCATATCTCACAAATAATTAATCTGATCTACTTCACACAGGAGTGCCGTGTCAAATTTGGATACGCAACACATTCAATATTGATACTCGTTTAATATACAAGCGAACAGCAACCCTTTGCACCAGCAGTAGCAGGGCTTCAGGGCGTGTGTGTGTGTGTGTGTGTGTGTGTGTGTGTGTGTGTGTGTGTGTGTGTGTGTGTGTGTGTGTGTGTGTGTGTGTGTCTGTGTTTGTCTGACTGAGAGGCCAATTGAGAAGCTCTTGGTTCGTTAAGGTAGAGGTAGAAAAGTGATAGATAATTGCAGTCAATTTACCATTAATCCATTTTTGGACAATAAAAAAAAAAAAACTCAAGGCCTGACATAATAGGTTCATCAAGTTGTTATAGCCAATCTGTTAGCTTCAGCAAACAGAGGGGAACATGTTCGTCTCTTTGGAGTTGTTTTTCTGTTCCTCTGATGTATGATGAATACATGACACAGATTTCTGTATTTCTCCTATTTTCACTGTGTTCTTCTCACTGGTGAGTGGGGCTCTGTTAGAAAAAGGTGATGTAGCAATCATAACAGATCAAATAACACCTACACAGTCCTGTTGAAGCAGAAGAGCTGAGTTTTGGAGCCCATGTGTGGTAAACTCTTAATAAACAATACCTAAAAAAAAAAGTTGTCTCTTACTTAGTAAGGAAATGTAATGCTACAGAGCAACTCTTAAGATTTAAAGCAAAAATTTCAAGACAGTTTAAATTACAGTCATTTAGCAGACGCTTTTATCCAAAGCGACTTACAATCAGTAGTATATTACATATCATTCACCCATTCACACACTGATGACAGGCTACCATGCAAGGTGCCACCATCAGACTCTAACTAACATTCATGCAACATCCAGTCCACACCGATGGCAAGCCTTCGGGAGCAACTTGGGGTTAAGTGTCTTGCCCAAATACACATCGACTGCCAAAGCCGGGTATCGAACCACCGATCCTCTGATTGGAGAACTACCTTGCTCTCCACTACGCCACAGCCGCCCATTTAATATTTAGCATTATTCCATAATCGAAAAAAATAGATATATGTTATGATACTCTATACAATATTCCGAGCCCTAAACAGTAGCAAATAGCTATTTGATATGTAAAAATAATGTACAGTAATGTCTGCATGAGCAGAGAATGCATATGCTCACCCCTGTCTATGTTGCACTCATGCATATATTGCTTTATTCACATGTATTTATTACCATTACCTTATTTTAAAATGTAAACATCCAACATTAATCTGTGACAGTTTTCTCTAGTATATTCATTTATATTTTTCTTTATTAGGAACTATAAACAGAGTGGTAGACAGAGGGAGCGGGAGACTGACAGACAGGCAGAGACAGAGAACAATATGGTATTTGTGGGAGCCCGTTGCATTTCCCAAAACCTTGATAAAGTGCGAGGCTTGGCGTTTCGATGCGGCCGTTAATTAGCTCTCTCTCCCTTGTGGGGTCTGCCTGATTGAGCGACTAATGGTTTGCTTTAAAGTGCTGAATGAACAAATGTGTGTGTGTGTGTGTGTGTGTGTGTGTGTATGAAATGAGCGTGTGCATGTGCTTCAAAGTGCTTTGTTTGTTTTTTTGTATGGCTTATATCCTAATGTGTATGTGCTGATGAGAGTGTCCGTCTTTAGCTGTCTGTGTGAGCGTGGAGTCTGTACTGTGCCTTTGTCAGCATTTCCAGACACTTGACTAAGGTTGTTTCTCCGAGGTTGTGATGGCAGGGGGATTGGCACAGTACACCTTGAGTGGAATAATCCTATGTTTTCATTTAATTGCTTGGAATTGGATTAGTTGGGGATTTTCGGGGGAGGGTTTTGGACCTGATTCACTATTCCATACATGAGCACACGTCCAGAGCGATGGTCACTTACTGTAGACACAGCCTCTGATTTTTTTACACAAGTAGTGTTAACATACCTACATATATATTTGTATTAATCTTCCATAATGGTACCAACAGCAGTGTACGTGCCCCTGATGCATTCTGAAATACTTCAGAGATGTCAAGCATATTAACTTTAGTCAAGTCCCCAAACACCATTACCTCTGAATTATCAAATACTACTTTCTGTCATCTCAAAATAGATTATTAAAAGGGATTTCTCTTATCACATTAATGACCAGAATATTGCTTTGGCTATATTATGTGCCCTGGCAGATTATTGTATGCATATAGATGTGACTATATATGAGTAACTGATCACAATCTGTTTAATCACTTTCTAGAATGAAAGACAAAAAATGAAGCAGCAATCTTACAGGGTTACAAAATTGGCCCTAAAGTAAAATATTCATCATAAATGATGGCTATTAAGTTCAAGTTTGGTTCAGGAACCACCATGTGTGAAATATCACAATTATGTGATCATCATGGTTTTATATTGTTTGTAAGGTTTTTTTTGTACAGTTTATTATTTCAACAAAACAATATTAACAATACAAGCATTAAATAGAAAACAAAAACACATTATACATTACAGTTAATTTAAGACCCCCCATGCTTAGTGTGTAAGACAAATCCCTTTTCTGCATTTTAATGACATCATACTGTATTGTATCACAAGTATTTTAGTTTGGGAGTACACTGCAAGGATTCAATGATCAGTGTGAACATTATGAAATATTACAAAAAAACAGGAACAGGAAATCCATTTCCAGTATAACATTTATGAGTTTTAAGTTTATTGGACACCAAAACACTGCACAGAGTTTCATAACAGTATCAGGCAGGATAAAAAACTCTCAAAAAGTTCCCTCGGCAGCAATCATTTTATCCTCCATTTTCAAGTAAACAATGACACCATCAGCCTCACTGTTTCTTATGCTATATTTATGTGCAGAGCATCTGCAGAGCTGCAGAGGTGGTATTCAGGTCTTGTAGAGACACACCATGCTCCTCCTGAAAAATGTGACTATGCACCAGGCCCAGCAGTCACCGCCGAAGTTTAATTGGACATCGGAGCCAGGAGGTTGGATTTCCGAACAAGTACGCTACATCCTTTACAATAACAACTTTAATAATTATATGCAAAGAAGCTCCTCCTCCTCATCCAACTCTTCCATATTTTTTTTCCAACCATGGAGTTGTGTTTTGTCAAACTTATATGAAACTTTTGAATCATGCCAATCAACTAAAGCAAAAACAGATTTGAAAACTGCTGGTCGAAATCCTAAAGTATATACATGTTTTGTTCAACCCACAAGCGTATTATTTATGCCTGGGGAGCGCAACATGTGCTCGGACAAAAATCTTGCAGCCGTAAGAGTATAAATCAGGCGTTACATCTCTTTCGCTGGGAACTTGATCTCAAGTTACTGTAGATGTTTCCTATTTGCAGTAAGATCTTTAAAATAACTCTAAGCATCAATACACAGAAACTAGAATTTCAAACAATGCAGCAGGAGGAAAGCACATTCTTAAGAGACCGAACAGAACTCAGGATACAACCGGAGACACCAACGGCCAGAGAGCATCACCAATAACAAGACATGCTTCCACAACAGCCTTTTCCAGCCCTGTTCAGACTAATTGTAAAGGACATTAAGGCTGGAAGGAAATATCACAACCCTTCTTTGTGTTCAACTACCACAGCCCCCTTTCACTCACTTACTTGTATGTGCATTTTTTATATTTTGAATATTCATAGTGTATTATTTCTATTTGCATATAGGATGTATCTTTTTCAATAAGGCATTTATTTTATATATATATATTTGCCAGCCTGTTCTCTCCTCTCATTAAACTGTCTACTTTTAAAGGGGGTGACAGGACCTGATGAGGTTGGACATCATTGAAGCCCTCTGACTCCACTTGCTGCTATGAATTCCTTTTTCTTAACTGAAATTGCTGTCAGTACGGTGAAAATCTCCGCCAGGTGTGTGTGCAGACAGACTTTTTTCACCATCGCCTGAAAAACTAATTTGACCGTCCTGAAATTAATGTAAACCGCCCCAGGAATCAAGGTTGTTTATAACTAGTTATCATCATTGATAGTTGTTAGTGGCATAATAACAACAATATTAAAATGTTAGGAAATTAATAATAAAAAAAATGTTGGTAGCCCAATTGAAAAAAATGTAAAAGTCCTAATGTTTAATACGTTTATGTAAATCACATTGTCATCAGCATACGCTTTCCATAACTTAAATATAACTACTTTAATTAAATGATTTTCAAAAAGTGTTAATCACGCGGCAACCATGAGAGGTCCTTGAGAATACATTCAAAATATTAGGCTAATGGGTCCAGTAGTATGCCAGTTGAGCTGTGGACAGACAGACAGACAGACAGATGTGCGTGCACACACACACACGACCGAAATCATGATCCCCTAAGGCTTAAAAAATAATAATGTACTCATCCTCTTCTCCACATTGCTGTGCCATGATTGTGCCTGTTTGCTCTCAAAAATGAGTTGGTCACACTCACATGCGCTGGCAATTGCTCTCATTCTGAATTTAAGAAAACTCTCTCTCGGGCACAAAGAGTTCCTCTGTAATGGAGAGAGAAGGAATTAACACTTAACTTCCCTCCACGTCTCTTTATCAATGTCTCTTAACCTGCCTTACACTCTGCCTTTCTCTCTCCAACTCCCTCACTTAACCTCTCTCCATTCTCTCTTAACATCTCTCATCGTCTATATTAGCTTTCTTCTCACTGAAACCACTTCTACCTCTTTCTCTCCTGCTGTCTTCGTCTGTCTCCGTACTTCTCTCTTTTCCTTCCTACTGCCTCATCACATAATTGTTGTAACAGAGAGGATTTGCTGGACACCACAGCAGCAGTACTGGGTATTTGGTTTCTGTCCTCTGGGTTTTTCTGTCTACCTCATTCTATTCATTTCTCTGTCTCTTCTGTGGCTCCTTCAAAAATCTGTTTTTAAAAAAATATCTTCCTTTTATACCATCCACTGGAGACAGACGTTTGGTCTTCATCACCCTGCTCTCTCCTCACATACACCATCATTGTCTGTCTCCCTTGCCTTATGTCTGTTTCACCTTCCCAGCATCCTTCTTCCATCAAACACATGGCTGTTCTCTCTTTACCTCTGGGTTCATCTGTTTCATTCAATTATTTCCTGACTGATTTCAACACCTCTTCCTTAGTAGTCCTTTCCTCTTCCTGCCATTTGTGGCAGACTCTTGCTAATATGGTCTACTATTTATTTTCCACATTTTTTCTGTATGTACAGTACTTCTTGCTGGTGAAATGGTGAGAGGAATTGTGCATGTTTGGCAATTAAATGGACACTCCACTGGTTTCACATGCTAAAGTCCACTAACTCAGAAATTGAGTGTACTGACCAACCTGTGATAGTATTATTAGCAACAATGCTCTTAATCATTTAAGTAATTTATTAAACAAAAATATCTAATTCTAGCTTCCTAATTGTGAATTTTAGTTAGTCTGCTATTGTGGATTTGTTGGCTGGCCAATAAAAGCAATTACAATATGTCACCCTGGGCTCTATCTTCTGACATGTTATGTCAAGTGTTGTACTCTGGGGCTTTTGTTTACCTGCTACATTTCAGAAAATCTAATTATTTGATTTTCTTTTTCCACAATCAATCATTTTTGGAGAGTAGCTGTCACTTATTTTCCAAATAGTGTACATATTATTTGAAATGAAACCTATCAATGCATTTCACAGCAAACAGCCTTATCATTCCTTTTCCTCCTCCTCTTGTTTTTTTTTCTCTTGCTCCTCTTCCTCTCTGTCCACTCAGGGCCCCGGGGCCGGTCTATCGGCCTGTCAGACAGCCAGGATCCAACATGTCTGTCAATGCTTAGTCAGCCTGCCACTCACTCAGCCAGTCAGTCGTTTGGTCGCTCTTTCCTTCAGTCTCAACTCTGTTGAGGTAAACATTAGCAGGAGGGGGTTCATGGAAAAACATTTCCCTTTTAGCCACTGCTCACAAATGAGCATATTAGTATTCCACACAGCGAGGCACTTTCCAGCACTTTCTAATCGCTCGGCTTCGTGCAGCTTCCAGCCAATGCAGAAAATCAATGACATCATAGCCACATAATTGCACGTTACTAGCAGAGGCACGAGACTCCTCAGCCTTTTGGGAGCTTGTGTGTGAGAAAAAAAAATGAGAGTACTCTTTGTGTATCCACGTTTGTGATCAAATACTTGTACTCCAGCATATGGTCGTTATGTGTGTAAAACAGTGGAGATCATGGGATTCATCCCCAAAGCCATTTGAGTGATAGTTGCAGCCTGCATGCATGGCTCTCTGGTGGATATGAGTGCACCGCTGAGTGGCTGCAAAGGTAGCGGAGAATGGAGCACATTCTCATGCGCTTGGTCTCCTGGGTTTCTTAATATCTGCGGGCGAACACTGCACCATCTGCACTGCTCAGAACACAGAGGAGGAGGGAGGGAGGGAGGGGGAGGGAGAGAACATTCTAACAGAGAGATAGTAGCATTAGCTGCAGTGACCTGCCACTCTGTTTCCAATTTCAAATTCAAATGCGGGACTCATCCTTGGGGACCCCTCACCTTTTCTCCCCTCTTCTTTGTCTCTCTCTTTCTTCTCTCTCTCCTCTTGCCTTCTCTCTTTCGTTTCCTCTCGCCTTTCCATCTCATCCCATCCTGCTCTCAATTCGCTTTTTCAATTTCGAAATGCCTTTGAAGCCAATGCCAGCCGCGAGACCCCCCTCCCCCTGAGACTGAACTCTGGGACTCCTTACCTTTTCCTTCTCCTCTCTATATCTCCCCTTACTGTGTCATCAATCCTCCCCCCCACCTGGCCCTGCCTATCTCGCTCCATTTCTTTTTCTACTGGATGTATTGTTCTTGCATGAAAAACTGGTTCCTGGACAGGGGTGAAGTAAATCTTTTGTGACCCGGTATTCCCTGCTGGGCCTCTCCCTCTCCCTCTCTCTTTGACTTTTTTAGTTAAGCCTTTCTTGGCGGACACAGGCACCAAGCTGTAACACGATACAGATGGAACATAGTATAAACAGAAAAGCTCCCCTAAAAGGGAATGGCCCTCCAATTCCCATCCTCC